>NC_056406.1:21281481-21581851 GCF_905147365.1 Aricia agestis | reverse complement strand
GACAAAAAAAACAGTAAGTATATTAACAAGAAAAGTATTATAATTCCATATTATTAATTTTATATTGTCTCCGACCTGCAGTCCCCTACCACTGCACGGCGTTTGCGTTACGCAAGCGCCGTGCATAACTGGACACGCACGTCCAATGTGTAAAATCGGTTCAGCAGTTTGAACTTGAAGAGATAAACAGACAGACACCTACCCTTTCCAATTTAAAATATTAGTTTTGGTTTTCAGTTTTAATTTGGGTTTAGAAGTACGCGTTCAATCAAAACATTCGTTTGTTAAACAATTCGTGGCATGTCACTTTTACTGTTTTTATTGTTGTGGTGAAAATTAATAACGTGGAAAGGAATGTTCATATACCTAGGTACTGAAGATTATTGGTGTATTTTTATTACAATTTTGTAGTTTTCAAATTATGAGTTATAAAGCTCTAAAAGGCGGTAAATTACGGCATCTCCGCAGGGGGACCGCCTTAAATCAAAACGTAGTTCAAAGGTGTTATTTTTTGCGTCATTTTGCTTAAATAGGATAGCAAAATGAAAATACTTTGGTTATAACTTTACATTAAAATGATAGTACCTATAATGTTGGGGATTGTTTACTAATTTTAGTAATCATTTACTACTTTTGGTTTAACAATGATTTATTTGGAGTCATTTTGCATAAATAGGATAGCGAGATGTTAAATCTTTGGTTATAATTTTACATTAAAATTATAGTATAATGTTGGTGATCATTTACTAATTTTGGTGATTATTTACTACTTTTGATCAAATTTCCCTTTCCGAGCGTCGTCACGACCGTCCGTGGCCTAATGGGTAGACCTTTGGTTCGCACATTTTCCGATCTCAAGTACATAATACGGACGCTCGTACGGTGAAGGAAAACATCGTGAGGAAACCCGCACATAGTTGGTCCCAGACGTATTGACTAGTTCTTTCCTCTGGACTAGGCCGACTATGATGCGAGAATGCCGTATGCGTTCTGGCAACCATACGGACATTTAAAAATCTTGTCCCAGGCACTACAGTATTTGAGGAGCGCGGCGATTACTTCGCTCTGAAATTTACTGTATAAATCATCCACAACGGATGTAAAGGCCTAGTTTTTTTACTACTTTTGGTTTAACAATGATTTATTTGGAGTCATTTTGCATAAATAGGATAATGAGATGTTAAATCCTTGGTTATCATTTTACATACTACTCGGAATCGGCTCCAACGATTTTCATTAAATTTAGTATGTAGGGGGCTTCGGGGGCGATAAATCGATCTAGCTAGAATCATTTTCAGAAAATGTCTTTTTATTCGTGTTTTATCGATAATCGATAAACAGAAATATATAACTATTCCTGACATCTATTGGCGAATAATAATAGTATTTTGTTAGCAACTAATTGTTTTAACGACCAGCAGATGGCGTTATTAAGTAACACGAAGTCAATGAGTGTTTGCTATACCGAGCAAAGCTCGGTCATCCAGGTACTTAATAATATGTTTCGACAGGTGGGCCCGGTGGGAAGAAATCGTTGATAAAAATCAACTCAGAAAAGGTTGGACTATACCAGTTATTGAGGATTGTGCACGAATCATAGTAAGTATAGTATAGATTTGAAATTATCTTCTTTTCAACTTTAGGATTTCGTGAAGAAGGATATATTGGACACCTAAGAAAGTGGTTATTTAAAAGAATATATTATATTTTTTCCTAACTTTGATACATAAATATATCGTACGATTTTGCTTATCGCAAATACAATATCACCCTGCCATTAATCAAAAGCGTCAGCGTCGCACTTGCGTCTTGCACACAGTAACCTATCGAAAGAATTCGTAATGAAAGTGATAAAATATAATAATAATTGTTCTCAAACGTTTGTCTCTAAATGCTTATATGTTGCATGGAAAAATATAACTTTTTATAGTTTGTGCGTTTTATGACGATACGAGCTTTTGCCCGCGGCTTCGCTCGCGTTAAGAAGTATTATTATATACAAACTTTCATCCCCTATTTGAACCCCTTGGTGTTGGAATTTATTAAAATCCTTTCTTAGCCGGATTCCTACGTCATAACATCTACCTGCATGCCAAATTTCAGCCCGATCCGTCCAGTGGTTTGGGCTGTGCGTTGATAGATCACTATGTCAATCAGTCAGTCAACTTTGAGTTTTGTATATATGTATATATATATATATATATATATATATATATATATATATATATATATATATATATATATATATATATATATATATATATATATATATATATATATAAATGGGTGACAGTTCTCGTATTCCTTGCTACGGATTTTTTTACAAGAAAACAAAAAAATCAAAATGTAATAAATTATATTCCATCTACAAAATCTAATGTCTCCTATAATTGTAAATGAATAAAAATGAAAAGTTGCTAAATGCTAACCTATTAATATAAAATTATATTATTTCCTGTGAAATAGGAGTATAAAATTATTGTTACGAAAACATTTGAAAAATGTCAGATGCATGAAACGGAACTTATGTCAATAGAGATTGATACTGTTGAATCGAAATCAAATCGCTAAAAAAGAGCGGCCATCTTAAATCGCCGGCACCACTGAAATGTCAGTACGAAATTGATAATTTCGATTGCAATTCCTTTACGAAGTGATTCGATATTTTTAAATTATCGATTAATTTTTGTTAGGTAACTTCCCTACTATTGTCAATTATAATGTGTCATGCATATCATCTTAGAACGCACAAACTATAGTTATATGGAAGAAAATGAATGTTTATCAATCTGAGGCAAAAGACTCAAATTAAGAAATGTATTAATACTTATTAGGCTTCTTAACATAATAGTATCAATATCCGAAATTATTTATAATTCATGTCCGGCTTTATATGACCTCATAAATGATGACTTGCCATGCTAATACCGAGGAAGTATTGACTTTCGCTGAGTTCAATGAACAATAATGAAATCCTGATATGATTTACGTTTCACAACCTAACATAGTATATATGTAATATCTGAATAATATGTAATATCTATTAATAAAATATTGCAGGCTTTATATTGTTTACGCCACTACAAAGGTGATGAAAAAATTAGAAATTTTATATGGGATTTAATCGAGCCCTGTGAAAATGGCGAAGTCACCATATCCAGAAATCATAGTGGTCTTCACAATCCAGTGCCAAGAGGGCGGAATGCTAAGAAGAAAAATAGACCCAAAGATATTCCTAAGAGTAGTGACACACAAAAGTGGGAGGATCCCAATCATTGGAGTTCTACAGATAAATACGACTGCGAGGCGTATTTAGAGAATAGTTATAAAAAACATTTATTCCGACATGCCAACAAGTAAGTACATGAAACTTTCTAGGAATCTTAATCATTAGCAGGCTGACTGTTGTTGTCTGTAAAATTCTTTTTCTATTGGAATAGAGAATTGGAATTGGAATGGAATAGACTCTTTACTTACATAACATAATAATAGCTCCCACACCGGTTTCGGTGATGGTGGCCTGTTTCATTGAAACCTGGCCAGCTACGCAGGAGTAATTTTACAGTGCCCAAGTATATGCGCTACATACAAGAGCACTCTCTATTCCTTTACTCTCATAACCCAGTGGGACGGAAGACCGACACGACCGGCGAGAGATCAGGCACAAGACCGACTTTTTACATGTCCATCCGACGCATGGATCATCTTACTTGTCAGACAATCAGGTGATCAGGCTGCATTGTCCTAACCAAACTTGCAATTAACATGTTTCCAACGCGGGAATCGAACCCACGACCTCCGAGTTAAGAGCCGCGCTCTATACCACAAGACCACGGAGGCGTTACACATAATATAATATATAAGTGATTTACGAGATACTGACATTATTTTGTATTGGCAAAGCATGTGGGCATTACACCACCAAGGAACACTCGACCCTTCTCGTGAATTGAACTCCCTGGTAACTTAAACAAACGTAAAGATTTTTAAATTACCTTATATAATAACTTTTAATTTTTTATTGCAGAGTGTTGCTAAGAATTCGCATGATGTATTACATTAAACATGAAGTAATTGGAGATTACGCAACACGAATAGAGTCTGGAGCACACGCCAGGTATTATATTGTGTTTTACTTTTTACTCAATTAGCTTAATAAGAAAACAGCAAAATTGAACAAAAATGAACAATCATGACGCTTACCGATTCAGTGCGGATGACACGGCAGCCGTGTCATTTAGAAAAAGATTGTATGTCCCTCAAATTACCTAAGTAGGGGCTGTCAACCTTTTTTAAGCTGCATTCATTCCATAACGGTGTTTACACGTCTAAGTCACTAACACACTGTATATGTATATTATGTATACTTACAGGATGTAACAAAACTAAGTGATAATACTTTAGGATGTGTACGTGTTCCTTGTAGTGAGTTCACTGTGGAAGTAGCAGTGCTGAAAGACCAATTTTTTTTCGCTTTTGTATGGGCAAGGGCCCCAGCGTAACGAGTTTCCCCATACAAAAGTGGAAAGAAAATAATTCGTTCTTTCAGCGCTGCTACTTTCACAGTTAACTCACTACAAGGAGCACGTACACATCCTAAAGTATTATCACTTTGTTTTGTTACACCCTGTAAGTATTATATACAGTGTGTTAGTGTAAACACTGTTATCCTTGAAACCATTTTTTTAGGGTAATAGGGTAGTTAATAGGGTCCCGTTTTTACCCTTTGGGTATGGAACCAAAGGGTAAAAATGGGACCCTATTACTGAGACTTCGATGTCTGGCCTTCTGTCTGGCCGTCTGTCTGTCTGTCTCCAGGCTGTATCTCGAGAACTGCTATAGCTAGACTTATGAAATTTTCATAGATTGTGTATATCTGTTACCGCTACAACAACATACATATATATATATTTGCGTTATAAATTATGTGCCACAAAATTTTCAATTCACATAATAATCGGCCAAGTGCAAGTCGGACTCGCGCACGAAGGGTTCCTACGGTTATAGAGGAAAAAAATAGGCGAAAAATTATGTTTTTGTATGGCCCCCCATACATTTTTTATTTTATTTTAATATTAAAGTACAGATATAAGTAAAGAATGTGTGAAAAATTCAAGTGCCTACCTCTTGCCATTATTGATATAGAGCGAAAAAAGCCAAAAAAATCAGGTTTGTTGTATCTCCCCTTAGCTCCCCGTAGTTCCTTTTATATATATATATATATACTAGATGTCCCGCGCGGCTTCGCCCGCGTAAATTAGAAATTTTACAGAATCCGTAGGTACATTTTCCCATAAAAAATATTTCCCCCGTTTTTCCCACATTTTCCTGAGTTTCTTCTGTCGTATTAGTCTTAGAGTAATAATATAATATAACCTTCTCGATAAATGATGAGTCTTACTCGATAAATGATCTATCTAACACTGAGATAAGTTTTTAAATCGGACCTGTAGTTTCTGAGATTGACGCGTTCAAGCAAACATACTCTTCAGGTTTATAATATTAGGTAGATATATTTTTTTTAATTATCGCTTGACAAACTCGAGTCTCGATCTAAAAGACTATGAAATGGTATAATATGGTAGTGATGATGATGATGATGATGATGAAGAATGTAATTTGCATAGTAGCGTATGCTTTCTGTTCTTAAAACAACGCCGAAACTCCCAAACTTGTATCTATAAAGAATCAGGAATTCTCTCAGCACCTTCCGAACCACGGTATACCAGGTATATCTCGGTGCAAAATCTTACTTGTTGGTAGCATATGCTTAGAATACTTCTCACGAAACCGAAGTCACCATATGTTTCCCTATAAGTTTTGAGGAGTTCCCTCGATTACTTATGGATCCTTCATCAGATCACCACTTTTCTGAATATAATACCAAATTGGGATGATACCCTATATACCAAAAGAAAAATTTTGAAAATCGGTTAACAAACGGCGGAGTAATCGTTGAATATAAGAAAACGAACATAACACCTCCCCCATTTTGAAAGTCGGTTAAAATTGTAGCCTATGTGTTATTTATTTAATATTTTAATCAGCACATGAATTGAATAACAAATTTTTTTTCAAATTAATCGTAGCACCATCTGTCAGGACAAACTAAAATTGAAATAGAATAATATTGAATGCGATGATAGCGCCGTCCGCCGGATCTAATGTAAAACATTCCAAAATCAACAACTCCTTATAAATAAGAAATTAATTGAAAAAACATTTTCCAGTAGACCAAACTGTAAATCTAAACCATTCTCGAATCTCCACGAACACACACAAAAAATTTCATCAAAATTGGTCCAGTCGTTTAGGAGGAGTTCAGTCACATACACACGCACACAAGAAATATATATATTAAGATATATATATATATATATATATATATATATATATATGTCAATGTCAATAATGGTACCAGGTAGGTAGTTGAAATTTTCACAATATACGCAGTTGTACTTTATTTTAAAATAAAATTAACATTCACACACGTTAGAAACAAATCCAACATTTTATTTTTCATTAAAAACGATAAATTAAGCTATCATTCTTCCATTTACTGTTTTCAAAAATTGCTGATAGATTTGTAAATATTTCATAAACTACAAATATTCCTAAACTTTGTTGATGTGTGTATTTAAAGAGGACTCCCATACAAAAATTCCATTTTACGGTACGGAACCCTTCGTGCTCGAGACATTTTTGTTTTCTACCTTGATTACTAGAACTTTGTTTTGCCGTATATGGTGTGGAAATATGCTAGAGCTGACTTTTACCATTTCAGACGTTGTCATGAAAAAGTTGTTTATGACACGCCGACCCCAGATAATGAGGGACAAATGGCGCTATGTTACCGTAGCGCCATTTGTCCCTCATCAGTACTACATATCACTATCGTGTCAAACAGCTGTTATATGTCACGAAATAGCTTCCACATGATATACTTGTCAGATTTCATATGTCTGTCTGACACGACATTCGCCACGAAAGACTACCGTCCAGGGCCGTCTCTAGCCCATGTGCAAACCTTAACTAGCGCGAGCGCGGTTAAAATGAAATTGATACAAAGTAAAAGTACAGTTTGTCCGGCCGCTTAAGGGTGAGAACTCTAAGCGGTGGCTGCTTTCGTTCCACCAAACGAACTATAACAGCACATCAAGTTACCACATAGGTACTTTCAAATTTCTCCAATATAAAATAGATAACAAACTATTGTTATTTGTTTGTAGATTGAAGTTTTTTTCGGTTTTGACCATGATGTGCTCTCGAATCTTGACCAAATCTGACCCTGAAAAGCCTAACCCTAAAACGTAAATTTTATATCGCTTTAGTACTTCAATTTTACTTTAAATTTCATGTTCTATACTTATTATACATCACAACATCGGTATTAATTCGATTTCATTGACGACCTCTGTGGCTCAGTAGTGAGCGCGTTGGTAGCTCAAGCCGGAGGTCGCGGGTTCGAATCCCGCCGACGGAACAAAAAAGTTTTTCAAAAGTTCCTGGGTCATGGATGTGTATCATATAATAAAAATCTTAAATATAAGTATAGTATAAAAAGTATTAAATATATATCCGTTGTCTGGTACCTGTAACACAAGTCCTTCAGGTACTTACCACGGGGCCAGACCGACGTGGTGTAAAGCGTCCATAAATATTATTATTATTATTATTGAAGAGCTGTAACTTCTCTACATCCGAAGAGCCAGCATGGCACAGTTTGTTTTCTAAATTAGAACACTGTGCTTTTTTGTATCTAAATCCAAATCCTCCCACTACGTATTTTGAAAAAGAACGAGCGATAGGACACTCACTATTACACCAAATAATATAATCTTATGTATTTTAAGGTTCATTTCACGTTGAAAAGTAAAGATTATAATATTTATATTGCAAAAGCCGAGCCGCTCATGCCGCGCCTTGCTTTGCTGTAATTCTACAAATATAGGAAGAGCCTCGGATATTACACAAAAATGTTTGCAAACTGGAGTTCTTTTTACGTTGGTCAATAAAGCGTGGGCCGTGGCGGCCGGCCTGCGCGGGCGCGCGCCAATTGCGAGCGGCGCTCGGCGCCCCTAGGACCGCGGCGCCCGTGTGCACCGCACACATTGCACCTAAGGAAAGGCGCCCCTGCTACCGTCCCTCTGAGTCTCGTGGCAAATGATTTATGAAAACCCTCATTCAATACGCGCGACGATTACTCAAACCGCAGGAAAAGTTCCAGCTTTTATAAAATGCCGAAAGTCTGGCTGTGCTGGCTCTTGGGTAATTAGTACTATGCCCTGTTCGGTATGCTACAAGTTACAACATTATTTCGGGAACGAAAAACAGATATTGGTCGATTTTTAGACCCACAAGATTAACACAAAATTTCAACACCATTAGCTGTTCGGTCGTTTCGCCGTTTCGGAGGACTTTGGCAAACAACCGCGAGTAATTATGTATTTAAATAATAACTAAATTGTATTTCAGTTATTATTGAAAATTCAATGGCACATAAATATAATACAAGGGGAGATACAACAAACCTGATCTTTTGGCTTTTTTAGCTCTATATCAATAATGCCAAGAGGTAGGCACTTGAATTTTTCACACATTCTTTACTTATATGTGTACTTTAATATTTTATAATAATATTAAAATAAAATAAAAAATGAAGGGAGCCCCCCATACAAAAACATAATTTTTCGCCTATTTTTTTCCTCTATAACCGGTAGGAACCCTTCGTGCGCGAGTCCTCGCACTTGGCCGATTATGTACCCTTTGGGTACGGAAGTTACGGAACCCCTAAGTTCATAGCTCACGAGGGAAATATTCGCTTAGCACTTTAGGTATGCGAGTACCGCGCGGCGTCGACAGCGCTCCGCCGCGCCTCTGGTGGGACTCCGAGTGCGACGTGTCGCTTCTGGTTGGCACGTACAAACACGGCTACGAGAACTATCTCGCCATGCGCTCCGACCCGCAGCTGTGCTACGTCGACAAGCTCGGTCCCCCCGATGAGTCAGAGTGCACCGATATCAAGTAAGTAAACGTTGACACTTGACGACCTCTGCGGCTCAGTGGTGAGCGCGTTGGTAGCTCAAGCCGGGGGTCGCGGGTTCGATTCCCGCCGACGGAACAAATAAGTTTTAGAAGTTCCTGGGTCATGGATGTGTATTAAATATATGTATGATATAATAAAAATCTTAATATCTTAAATATAACATATATTTAGTATTTAAATCTATTTCCGTTGTCTCATGTCTGGTACCCGTAACACAAGTCTTTCAGGTACTTAGCACGGGGCCAGACTGACGTGGTGTGAAGCGTCCATAGATATTATATTTTGTTATAAAAAAAATTGGGCTGATGATTTTTCAACATGAGATCGTCTTTAGTAGGTTTGACGCTAATTCGATTATACATTTTTAGAAGCGAAGAAAGAAAGGTACTGGGCAGCGTGGTGGGCGACGAGGAGTGTACGGACGACGTGTCGAGCGGCGCTGGAGCGACCTCCCCCGGCGCCTCCCCCCGCGCCTCGCCCCGCCCCGACGACGACCATGCGCCCGCACATCAGTGGCCATCCATGCAGGTACTCACTATAGCCTGAGAAAATTAAGGAATTCAGACCAAATAATTCATGTAGCTTTGAAAGTTGGTACAGTTGTTCCTAAAGGTGTCCAGATGAATATACAAGGTACAATAGGCAATTTTTTTTTCTTATTAATTGAAAGACCCTTAAAAAATAGAAACATCGCTGTAAGAATGACTCTGAAAGCTTAAAAATTCACCAAGATATGACAATTCAAACATCTCATAAAATAGACCTGCCCGAAACGCTCCATACAAAGTGCTACGAAAGACTGACGTCAGTCACTCTTTCGTAGTTTGTACGCATCGGGAGAGAACTTTGTTCGGTAGGTATATTAAATATTGCGTTTATGAAAGTGGTTTCATAGCAAAAGTTGCTTTTAATTGCATAAATTATCGATTGGTATACAAATATTAAGAAATTAATTTAAAAAAAAAGGCTTGATTATCTAACTTTGAAGGCGCATAACAAAAAAAATAAAAATGCTATCGAGCTGTAATTTTGGGAACACTTATTTTTCACCGTGATTTCTTTATTTTATTAACAAAATACGCTAATATTTGACCTTGTCATCATCCCTATTCCGTGCATCGCGATCGATCGCGGCCGCGCGCGGCCTACGATTGTCGTCGGCCGCTTGCGACAATTATAGTCAGTGTATGAAAATGTTTGGCACCGCTTCCGAGGCTCGCGACAGACGCGCGCGGTCGACGACTGTCGTGAGCCGCGCGCGGCCGTGTCTTGAAGTTATATTCACGTCCGCGCGCGGCCGTGTTGAAGTTATATTATAAATTCATACATCGATGTTGATTGTTAATGATAAAGATGACGAAGATGAAACACGATTTAATTGATAAGGCATAAAGGCAATTTGTAAAACGATTAAGCTTCTTCTTTTTATCACCTTTAATACTCTGTACTTCCTAAAGCAATGATCGTACAGTAAAAATGTTTAGACGTAATTTATAGGAAATTGAATGTAGAAGTCACTAAAGAGATATTGCAAATAATTTTCGAGACTCAAGCAAAAACCTTGAAAACGAGACCTACTACTACACAAATCTTTATATATAAAACTCAAAGGTGACTGACTGACATGGTGATCTATCACACACAGCCCAAACCACTGGACCGATCGGGCTGAAATTTGGCATGCAGGTATATATTATGACGTAGGCATCCGCTAAGAAAGGATTTTGATCAAATCCACCTCCAAGAGATTAAATTAAGGGATGAAAGTGAGTAAATAATAATACTTTTTAACGCGAGCGAAGCCGCGGGCAAATGCTCGTGTGCTATAATTGTAAGGATTTCATGCTACCTTACTATAGAACCTCGACGCTACAACAATTTTTTTTTGTTGACATACCCATTGGTAATTTGGAATGGATAATAGACAGAATTATCCAGTACTCTGACCGCAAAGAAACGGAAGAATCGGAGCGAGTACCGATACTGGCGATTTCAAAATTGAATATTGCAAATTTTAATCGCATGACGTGCTAAAATGTAAACAACAATTAGGCTATTTGACAGAAATAATTTTTTGTGATTATTTGCTTTAAATGCATAAAATGATGGTTCTTTATGTGATTAACATAAGTTTTAATAAAAATAATAACAATTTATATATCCAAAAACACAAAAAATGTTTGGCTTTTTGTTTCTCGCGCCACTTTTTCGATATCGATCCGGATTGGCTAATGCATAATGTCATGATGACGTCACGGTCGCGTAATGTTTACACAACAATATATATTTGTCGTATTCGTTTCGTTTTTTAACGCATTAAGCATTCGTAAAGTTGAAAATAAGTGCCACAGTCATGTGCCAAAATCTGACAGAAATTGATGAATATTTGTATTATTGCGCATGCGCGAAAGCTCCACATGCGCAGTTGAGAAATGAAACGAATACGACTAGTGGTTTATACGACAGTGACGTTACTTACATAGCGTGACGTCATATTGGTGAATAAAGTGTTTCGGCGGCTTATTAGAATTTTGAATTTTTATTTAACCGAAATACGTATTTTTAAATAAAAAAAATACTTTCGATGAACTATCATATATTTATTGTAAGATAATATAAACAATTACTTCGATGAATTGCAACCCTATTGTCGAGTTTTGATTGAGTTAAAAAATTTAACTTAAATTTAAATAACGACAAAAAAAAAACAATAAAGGAAAGAAACATTATTAAACATGTCACGGGTTATTATGTCCATGTTTCCAAAAAAAATTTTTTTGGTAAAAACTAGTAATTTTTGCATATTATATTTTTACAATATAATATGCAAAAATTATATTGTAAAAATATAATTTTTGCATATTATATTTTTACAATCACACATTCCTATTTTCAGTCAGGTCTTCTGGAAGACATTCCATTTTGGAATAAGATGTACCTTTGTACAAACATATTTTTAGTTCTAAGCTGGTTTGTTAACTTCTATTTGTGTGTACATAAATTGTAAAATAAATAAAATAAAATAAAATTATATGTTCATCAGAATTAGGATGTTTTATGTACAGGATTATTTTTTCACCAGTACAATACATCAACATACGTAATAGTTGTCAAAAATGAAAAAAACTAACGATTTTTGTTACTACCCCTATTAAACAAAAAACAGAAATATCAAGCCCGGACTTATCCGCTAAACAACTAAAAAATGTATATGCATTACGCATTTGAGGCAACTCGTGCGCCGCCCGGCCCATCCCGGACGATCGCTTACCTCACTCCGCCGCGCGCCGCCCCCTATCTCATACCGCACCCGTTGTCGCCATGTTATTAGTGCGCCCAAGCGGTATTAGATTGGATAAAGGATAAATTAATTGAAATGAAAAAAAAAGTGAAATATACTTACTCTATTATTGATACTAGTGTCCGACCGAAACTGATTTTTCAGCTGAAACCGAAACCGAACTTTCGGCCTTACTCTTAGTTTCGGCCGAAACCGAAACTTGGTAAAACATTCAAAATTACGATTATTTACTGTAATTTATTGATTTTTAACATCAATTACATTTTTTAAAACTAAATAAAAGTACCACTTTGAATTTTTTACTTTTTACGACATTTCTTACCAGAAATACAGGGTGCAATTAAACCTTCCTGCCAAATTTTGATATATTGATCCTTGTTAAAAATAAAAATTCACGTATTTTTTCTTTTATTATCACTCAGTACTAAAATGTTGAGAAAACGCTTCAGAAAGTTATCCTAAAAAAACACTACAATTAATGGACACGACGCGTCGCCCGCGCAGTAGTGACCCCGCGTTACCCCCTCTCATCCCCCGCGCCGCGGGCGACCGTTCTGCAATGATTTTAAATAGGATAAAATTTTTTGAAATAAATAACACCCAATTTTTTGTTGGTTAAATATACTCTCCTAGTGATACTTAAGCCCTGGAAAAAATTTGGCAGGAAGGTTTAATTGCACCCTGTATTATTATTCCTAGACTAGAATAACTTTTTGTACTATATTCCGTTTTTTTATACGATTCCAAGTAGATGCGTTTCGTCTCATTCACAGCAAATCCGATTTTTATCTTCTGAACGCCCAATATTCGAGTTTTAACTTCATAAAACACATGTCCTGTCGTTGTAGTGTATGACAGATCAAAAAACATAGGCGAAAAAATTGTTAAGTTGACAGTTTTCACATAATATATGCGTTTGGTTAGCTTATTTCTTGCTATTTGTTACTAAAACAACGTGACAAGGCTCAAAGATGATAAAAATGTATAAAAATCATCAATTAAACGTATAACGTAAACTTAGATTCATTAATGTAGCCTGCTATAAATAAATAAATAAAAATAATCGCGATTAAATGAAGAATGTAAAATCTATTTGAAACAAAACGAGATTCACGTCGCCATATAAACACGTTCATTGTTCAATGAGAACTTAGTTTAATAAAACGTTTAAGTGTGATTCGTGAAATTCCCCTTAATGTATTATAACGAAGGATTATCCTAAGAAACAAGAGCAGAAGTTATTTGAAGTCATTTTATTTAGGTGCGATTCACCTAAGAAATAGAACGCGCTTAGTGTACATTAAATTGGTTCTACAAATTGCATTTCACTAATATAAAGTTCACAACAAATCCGAGTTTTATCTTTAGAACGTCCAATGTTGCACGGTTAAACTTCATTAAAGCCGTTAAAGTCCTGCCAGTGTAGAGTCATAGCGAATCGAAAATCATAGACGAAAAAAATGATGCGTTTAGGTAGTTTATATATCGTTTCTTGCTGATCCCCGTAGGAACGCGTTAAGTGAGAACTAAGTTTTATAAAACGAAGTTGTGCGATTGGTGAAATCCTCCCTCAGACATACTACTGAACGACGTACTACTGAAAACAAAATCAATAATTGCAGAATATTATTTTTATGGGAGACATGGACACGACCGCGGTCGAAGTTCAAAACGAAATGACTAAGCAAACTTGCAGTTGACGTCACATTTTTTTTCTCCAGAAGGCGTTTTGCCACTAAACCTGAAAAATATACTGAGGGCCGGAAGAGTGAAGCTAACGGGGAAGTGGGCTAGATAAGATTCTAGCAGGGTAGGAACGGTCTAAGTCCTAAGAGATTGCGTGTCCAAAAAAAAAGGAGTGAGGCGAGATGATTTACTAGATAAATCTCACAAGATATATCCTAAGATATCTTATAATCTCACAGTCAAACAAAATTCTTAAGTAAATAAAGTTCACACACAATATAATCAATTTATCATAGCATTTACTAAATCGTGTGTTTGGGAAACATTGTTAAAATAGCACGTAATTTGCCAACAGTTACATATATTAAATAAGCCTGCTTTTATCGTAAAAATAAAATTCAATAATATAATTTCGATAAAAATAAGTTAAGACAATTTAATGAAAATAAAACGAAGTGCAAATTTTTGATTTGGGACTAATCTGGAATACATAATCTCAAAACATGATTAATTAGATGGTGGCGAACTGAGCCTGGGCCTCGCTGGCAAGCAAGCTCGAGTTAACTGCGAAGTTTACCGAACGATGCATGAGTTTCGGTTTCGGTTTCGGCTATATTTTGGCCGAAACCGAAACTAAGGCCGAAACTAGATTTTTTGGCCGAAACTGGCCGAAACCGAAACTGAAAGTTCCGTCGATCACTAATTGATACCAATGACGTGGTAAAATGTATTGTACCGGTGAAAAAATAACCCTGTATAGTAAAAATATAATATTAATAAATCTTTTAAAGCTGGTCGCAAGCGACAGATATAAGCCGTTTATTACGCCGCGCGCCGCTCGGTTTTCGGGGCCAGCGCCCGTACGTACCACGAAACGGTTTTGAGACTCAAACAATCGTACGAAAATGTTGCGTCCTACTCTTACAAACGTGAAATGATGTTGTTAGAGCAGTACGCGGCATTCTCGTCCGATTTTTTGAGTCTCGAAACGGTTTTGTAGTAGGCCTACTGTCCCTGTGCCGCGCCTCTCCCGCCCTGCTGCCTGCTGGTTTCGAGACTGGCCAAGTCAGCCTACTCGTTAGTTCTGTCTATTTTAAACGCTCGACAAAAAAAGAAGGGTGTTATAAGTTTTTACTATACTAATATTATGTAAGCGTAATGGTATTCCTATTTGTAATTTTTACTTGTCTTTATATCCTGAATCTCCATTTTATTGAGATTGTGTAATTCGTTACATGTTGATGTCTGTTCACATGGTATGCTTAATAGAATCTAATTATAGGGTATTAATTAGATTCTATTAAACATCCTACATACAATTCATTTTTTTTTTAGGATCTCAATACTCGTCTTCGCCGCCTTATAACAGCTTACCAGCGAAATTACAAGCGAGAAGAACTCAAAATGCAACAGAAAGCTAAGGTATGTAATGTAGTTAAAATTAAGATTTAGTTCTGATATATAATATTATTATTTTGTTTTTTTTTTTTGTTTTCTGTATATTATTTTAAAAATAATATAAATTTGGTTCTTTTTGCGTGAGTTGGGAATATTAGTAGGGGTGTAATGTTGTTTAATGTGGTACATAACGGGCCCCTTGTATTTTAGATGGAAAGACGTGAGCGTATGGATCAATTGGCACGTGACGAAGTTTCTCAGTGGAGATGGACTCGGGCTGATGAAGAAGCTTTCCGTAGGACCGTTGCCTCTTATGGTGTAGAATTTGACCCAGCCACTAAGAGCTTACGGTGGAGTAGATTCAGAGCACTTGCGAGATTAGATTCTAAAAGTGACGACGCATTGACTGACTACTTAAAGGCTTTTATGGCTATGTGTAAGCGTCAATGCAGTCTATCCGTTGGTGAAGCAGAGTTGCCTACAAGGGCGGATTTAAAACCGGAGCCGATCGGTGAAGAGAGGGCTATTGCAACGTTGGAAAGGTAGGAGAATGAAGTAAAGTGGTCCAAATTTCCACCACTAACGAGACTCATATTGACTTATTGTCCATTAAATAAAGAATAACTTTCATAATGAATTGAGACATTTCATCTACAATATTTTTCATACAGAATGGTAAAAAACATAACTTTTCATTCAACCATAACTTTTCACTGACAGAGTATTTTTGATTGCGGTCTGGTTTTAATGATTCAGTACTTAGTAGACAATTTTACTGTATAGGTCTCGTTAGTCCATATTACGTAGTGCATTCTCAAAGGATCGAAAAAATAACGCGGGCTTTAACTATATCTAGCTTTCGGCAGTAGCTGATTTTCACATAGGCAACCATACGAACAACGTTTGAGTAAATTCGATATGGTCACCTTACGGAATAGAGGAATATTACTGGACTTGTGCTTTCTGTATAAAAATTATCCACGGTAAGGTCATAATTATGCAACACTCTACATGATCATTATCGTATAACCTTAAACGTACCATATCGTATAAACTTAAAATAACTAAGACATTTTATATTCCTCCCTGCAAAACCAATATATTGGGTTACAATCTCCGATGACTAAAATATTTGCTCAATATAATAAAATAAATGGTATTATAGATCTCGATGTGTACCATGATAAATATTTTGTTTTTACGAAAAAAATAAGAGACTCATTTGTTTAAGTTTATATTATTTTAGTTTTAAGTAAAAAAATGTATGCGATGTGGTTGTAGTTTATCTATACTAATATTATAAATGCGAAAGTATCTCTGTCTGTCTGTCTCGCTTTCATTTCATTTAAATGAATAAAAATGAAAAGTTGCTAAATGCTAACTTATTAATATAAAATTATAAATTTTAACTGTGAAAATTATTGGTACGAAAATATTTGAATAATGTCAGATGCATGAAATGGAACTTATGACAATAGAGATTGACACTGTTGAATCGAAATCAAATCGATAAAAAGGGCGGCCATTTTAAATTGCCGGCGCCACTCTGAAACGTCAGTACGAAATCGATAATTTGTGTAAAGTTGTGTAATTGAGGGGCTAAATAAGCTTAAAAATTTGGCATAAAATTTAAAGATTAATTAAACAAATTGAAATATTATATGCACACTGCACAGCTGTTTTGATTTAAGGGGTACCAGGGTTCTTTTATAAAAGCTTTTGACACCAATTTTGTTGACATCGCGCGCTATAAACTATAGTCCACGCGGACGAAGTCGCGGGCAACAGCTAGTTAATAAATAAATAGTGGCGGAAATTTGGACCAGACTCCATACATTTTAAAACATACTCCTTTATTACGAACACTATTAAATAGTGTTCGTAACAACAACGCAACACATTAGGGATCCACAGTATGTAAATTTTACATACTGTGGATCCCTAATGTGTTCTATCTACATACTTAAATTGAATACTATAAATTACAGTATCTAGAAACTTACTTAATTTATTCCTATACATGATATATTGAAGTGAAAGTTGTTGTTCCAGAATTGATCTGCTGCGTGTATTACGCGAAGAAGTAGCTCCTCATCCGTCGCTCGATTCTCGTCTGGCCCTTTGTGAACGTTCCTTCGATATGCCCCCGTGGTGGCAGCCTGCCCGACACGACAAGCTTCTCATTTTAGGAGTTTGCAAGTGAGTATTTACCCATTTTGAATAAAAAGATATTTTTATTTTATTTTTTCATCAGAGTTTTGTGTGCACGATATATGTTTCCAGTTTTCTTTCTATCGGCTCAGATTTTTAAGATATTTCATTCCAAAGTTTTAAAAATCTCGCATTTTAGTCTATTTATGAATCACATTGCAGTTGAAAGTATTCATTTTTATTATGGAGCTGGATCCCAGAAGGATAAGACATAACTTATTTTCTGATGGATGAAACATAGGTTCTTAGTAGTGCCTTGTGTGCTTAGAATACCTGCGAATTTGTGTAACTCTAAGTGTGACACCTGGTCAGGTACCAGGAACCAAAGTGGACTAAAAATTAGTCTTACTTTACTTATAACAAAATGTCTTATATTTAAATATAATTTGTAGAATATTATTCTGAACTAGTATCATGTAGTGTAAGACACTTTTCAAGTGCTTTAAAAATAACTTTGTTGCTAATTTTTTTTGAAGGCGTTATTTTTATTTTATAAATTAATAAAATACCTTAGAAAACACCTACTAGCCGTTGCCCGCTACTTCGTCTGCGTCAGCATAGTATAATAACAAAGATTGATAATAATTTTCCCCTTTTATGGTTCCTTACCCAAAGGGTAAAAACGGGACCCGATAACTTAGATATTTCAGCCTGTTCATCTGTCTGTCTGTCTCTCCATTTATTAATTACTGATAACGCCCGCAACTTTGTTGCGCAAAAAAAATCCGGGATAAAAAGCATTCTATATCCTTGCCTAGGGCTCAAAGTATAATATTAGTGCCCAGCAAAATCGTTTTAGCAGTTTGGGCGAAAAGGTTATAGACAGACAGACGTGAGACGACATTTTTACACATTATTTAAATCAGGATGCAAGAATTTTGGAAGGAAAATAGTGAGTACTTACTCCATTGTATTCATACTTTAATAATAATCACTACATGTTAGAAGGGAGTACAGCCTGAATATGGACATTATTGGACTCCCACGTATATGGACATTATACGTGGGAGAGCCATGCTTCGGCACGAATGGGCCGCCTCGACCGGAGAAATACGACGTTCTCACAGAAAACCTGCCTTCCCTACCATCCCCTATCACCCTATTCCCTCTGAAAAGGCCGGCAACGCACCTGCAGCTCTTCTGGTGCTGCGAGTGTCCATGGGCGACGGTAGTTGCTTTCCATCAGGTGACCCGTTTGCTCGTTTGCCCCCTTATTTCATAAAAAAAAAACTATATAGCGCACTTGCCGCATAGGCGCACTTTGCCTAACTCACTATCTTATATTATCTTTAAACGAGCAATTCTTATATATATCCGGCAAGTGCGCTATATAGATTTTTTCCATACTGCTGATTAGAGATTTCCAGTTAGCAGTATGGAAAAATAGCTGTATGGCGCACTTGCTGGGTAGGCTCACTTTGCCACACTCACTATACTATGCTGACGTGGACGAAGTCGCGGGCAACGGTTGGTAGAAAATAAATTCTTGCAATATTGTTTTCTAAGGTGTTTTATTAATTTACGAGCTTTTGCCCGCGGCTTCGCTCGCGTTAAGAAGTATTATTATATACAAACTTTCATTCCTTATTTTAACCCCTTTGGAGGTGGAATTGATCAAAATCCTTTCTTAGCGGATGCCTACGTCATAATGTCACCATATCAGTCAGTCACTTTCGAGAGAGAGATATATATATATATATATATATATATATATATATATATATATATATATATATATATATATATATATATATATATATATATATATAATATAAAAAAAATTGCAACATAGTTATTTTTAAAGCGCTTGATAAAAGTTTTGGTCACTGAAAAGTGTCTTACATTACATAATACTAGTTCAGAATAATATTCTACAAATTATATTTAAATATAAGACATTTTGTTATAAGTAAAGTAAGACTAATTTTTAGTCCACCATCAGAAAGTAAGTTATGTGTTTTCCTTCTGGGGTCCAGGTCTATTAGTTTTGATAAATGTATGCCAGAGGGAGACACTTCTTATTGAGAATGTAACCCATCAGAAAGTAAGTTATGTGTTATCCTTCTGGGGTCCAGGTCTATTAGTTTTAATAAATGTATGCCAGAGGGAGACACTTCGATTTGGATGTGACGGGCGGTACTTCCGATTTGGATGTGACGTCATCAGACTCGTAAAAAGTACATAAATAATAAGAATAAGCCTAGAAAGATTTGTAAAATATAATATTTTGTTCAATAATTCAAATAAAACATCAGTTTTATATTATATTATCTCCATTTATTGTAGACGGGAAATGAAATGACCAAAACTTTTCTCCAAAAGTTTTCAACATTACAATTGATTTCTAATTTCTAATTTTTGGGCACTTTTAGACTCGTACATCAAGCACATTAAAAAAAATTCAATAAAGACAGTATAAAATACAAAAAATATGACGTTACACTATGGCGGACAGTGTTGTGGACAGTGTTTTCGGCGCCATTTAAGAAGTATATTTTTCAATCAAGATTTTTATGGGTTTCTACTGTTTAAAATATTGTTTTTTTTTTGTGAAAATACATGATTAATAATATATTAATAGTAAAGTTTATTTGCAACTACATTCATACATGGTGCAGATTTACATAATAATAATATATAATTCCAATTAACAGCCGATTAGCATGAAGAAAAAAATTAGGTCAAGTAGCCTATTTTTGTATGAAAAAAGAAAGTTCAGTTTTCAACTTTCATAATTTAAAAAAAAATATGCAATTCAAATTGAGATCTAAATAATAGATGTGTATATTTACTAAATATATTATATCAAAACTCACAAAAATAAATTACTTCAATTAAAAATAAAGTGAATCCGAAATGGACTAAAATTCGAGATTTTTGAAATTTTGGAATGAAATTTCTTAAAAACCTGAGCTGATAGAAAGAACATATCTTAGAAACATATGATCAGGGCACAAAGTTCTTACAGAAACAGCTTTTAGTTTTCAGGCCGCAAAACTAATGTTGAGCAGTGTAATATGTCGTTACATACTTTTGCTTGTGATATCCCGATGTAGTGGCCAAACCGTTCGTTCACGCGGTCGCATATATACATCCAGCCTAACTAAAGGTTTATATCGTATACAGTGTGTTTGTGTAAACACCGTTATCCTTGAAACCATCAAATGAGACCGTCAAAATGAACAACTTTTTCTAGGAGAACAATGCTTTGAACTCAAAAAAAAATGCCGTCTTCATACCCATTTCATACGGATGCCCGGATCGGCAATTTGTATGGGTATGCAGACGGATTTTTTTTGAGTTCCCAGCATTGTTCTCATAGAAAAAGTTGTTAATATTTTAAAAATTTAATATTATAAAAATGTATCTTTAACAAACCTTTTTTTACAACTTCCTATATTTTAAGTTGGACATTATTATTTTCAGACATGGCTTAGGAGACACATATAATAAATTATTCTGTGACCCTAAACTACCATTCGGAGACAGTGCAAGAAAATGGATTTCAAAATATAAATCTAATTTAAAAACTGAATCACAACAGAAGTCGTTATCGGATGACGACGAAAGAAGTACCTCAGAAACTGCTTCTGAACCGCGAATGTCTCTGAGACGTAGTAAACGCACATCTAACGTTCTCGAGCGTGATACTGACGATGATACAGATGCACTATCTGAATTAGAAACCTTGGCGAAATTAGGTAGAGTCGAAGAAAATTTGGGTCCCGAGCACTGGTTTACTGAAAGAGCCTTAGAAACTAGACTGCACCACATCGCACACGCAGTACAGAACAGCGAATGGCCGTCTACGTCGACATCTAAATTTGGAGATAGCGGGGCGTCGGAACAAGTCGAGGAACGGAAGCAGAAACGTCATATCGCTATAGACGTGGAGACGGAGCGGGCTAAGCTGCACGCACTGTTGTCGTCGCCTCAAGCCGCCCACTCCGCGTCGCGAGAGGCGCACCGGGCCGGCGGGGATCGCGACGACGCATCCAGCGACTCGGGGTCGAGGCGGTCCACGCCAGCGCCGCCGCCCGCGCACCAGCGTGTGATACCCTCGCCTGCGCCGCCTGCACCGCCAGCGCCGCCGGCGCCGTCTGCGGCCGCTCCTGTCGATCTGTCGGCACCGCTCGATCTTAGCGAAGCGCAAGATTTCTCACTAGGGCGACGAACACCTCAGACTGAGACGGCGTCAACGTCTCTGACACCCACGAGAAGCAGACTGGATGATACGCTCAGTAGACTAATGAAAAGAAAGAATGTGGTAAGTGCTAAGTAGATCACGATACTTTCTTTAAGAACTAATCGTCTTGTTTGTTACCTTTTAAGTTTTACTATCAATATATAAGAAGAACGAAAAATCTCTTTAACCAAAATACATAGTACGATCATACAAAAATTTAATTAAACGTTTAATTTTCAGCCTGCACCCGAACAAATAATAGGAAAAGAGAAGAAAAGAAAAAAATTAGACGAAATTGTTTTGGGTCTATCGGCTGCAAAAGGTCAAACATCAAATAGTACCGTTTCTCACGATTCACCTCGAAGCAAAAGTACAACTATTTTGCCGGAGGTGACAGTCACACCAGCGGCGCCTCCGAGTAGCTCTGCCAATCCAACTCCACAAAAACCATTTTCGGTGACCGTAACTAACGTCCCCTCTCCGCACTCATCGTCTAAGGAGCTTTCGTCGTTCCTGCAACAATCTCTAGAACAAACATCTAAGAATCCAAAATCGGCAGCCTCATCATTACCCAAGTCATATTCACACGAAGCTAAGGTAAACAAATGGTTGGCTGAACAAGCTAGTATTGATTCACGCCGACGAGGACCAACGCCTAGACTTGCGCCAGATGAACACGTACCCGTAGTGCATCGCGCTACCGGAAAACGATTAGTGGGTCATAAAGCACCTCAACTAAAACATTTGGCACAATGGATTGCAGAAAACCCTATGTATGATATTGATTCTAAGTGGACTGAAGGTATAAAAGAACATGTTAAACTACCGCAAGATGTTCGAAGTCAGAGGCAGAGCCCGCTACAGTCCACGAGTTCTGCCCCTGAACGAAAAAAGGGTCGTCCACCTACATTAGACACTTCAGCTACAAATGTATTGTCGTCGAATGTGCATTTGAATCAGAATTTAGCTGGGTTAAACCCAGCATTGTTAGCTAGCTTATCGAGCTTAAGTGCGTTTGACCCTAAAACTTTAGCTGCTACACTATCGAATTTGACAGGATTTGATCCAAAACTCTTGTCAAGTTTAACTAACTTTGATCCGAAAAATAATCCTTTGTTGAATTCCTTTAATAGTATGCCTAATTTGCTTGGGAATATGTCTGGAGGCAATTTATTTGCAAATTTAGCAGGACTAGGAATACCTGGATTTCCGTCTCTCGACATGAATAGTTTAAGTGGATCTGGCACGTCTGCTGACGGTAAATCAAAGCCAAGAAAATCGACAGAAACTACAAGTTCGTCCTCATCCAAATCAGCTAATTCGCAATTTCCATTCGTTTTTCCGAATCCTAATATGCTATATCCTCAACTAGGCTTAAGTGGCCTTTCACCTTTTGGCGTACATTCAGGAATGACCTCGGCATATGATGCTTTAGGCTTATTAGGTACCAATCTTACATCTTCTTCTAATACAACAAGTTTACATGGCACCAGCCACAATCCTCGCAGTAGTTCTAAAAATACAACACCCAGATCTTCAACTGTTGTTACTAATTCAGCAACTGCTCGACAGCAAAAAGTTTCGGATCGATCACAGACAAGCCATTTGCCACAAATTCTATTACCGACGGATCCCTTTTTATTGGAATCACTATCAAAGCAAGCTTTAAATTACGACGCATCTCTTAAAGCTGACAAAAGATCTCGTGAAACTGACAACCATGAAACATCAGCAACTGATTTATCAAAGTCAGATAAAAAGAAAATGTCTTACGATACATTAAGAACTCCAATCGTTCCTCCAGAATTTGCTGCAGTTCAGGAAAAACTGCTTAAGGGTGACAAAAAAGATATTGACATAAGTAAAATGTTGTTAGAACAAATGGCTTCTGGTGCCTTAAGTGCCAGCTTAGTGAGTTCAGCTGAATCCAAGAAGGCTAAAGAATTTGAAAAAGATATATATGATAAGCATACCAAACCACTTGATTATATTTCCCGCATGACCAATGAAGAAGCTAATGCAAATGTAGCTCAAAAAAGAACAATTGAAGATATAAGTAATGAACCTGAAAATTTAGCAATGCAACCATCTTCTAAGAAAATAAAGGATAATCATGAATTAAAAGCGGACCCAACCACTAATACAGGGGAAATGGACTTGGAGGATTTAATAGCTCCATCTACAGTTATAAAAACTGGCATGAAAAGTAATGATTATGAGGTTGGTCGATCAAATGAAACATTGCAAATTACAAATGTAGAAAGAGAGGATAAAGTACAAAAACTGACCAACGAATCTGATATACAGGTCAGCAAGGAAAAGGATAAAAATAATGATAGTAACAAAAACGAGAGTGAAATTAGAGACGATATAAACGTTGAAGATAGTGCAGCAGATTTTTCTAATACAGATGCCGCACGTAAGGGCTTGAGAAAAAAAGGTCGCAAGTCTTCGGACGAAGCTCCTATAAGTACAAGACGAGAGTTACGGTCAAGTTCTGGTAGACAATCTACAGATTCTACATCTAATCATTAAAATATTCAAATTATTTGATTCCAGTATTCAAAAAACAACAAGAATTAATTAAGTATAAATTAATTAATTATTAATTAACGTTCGTGAAAGTCATAAATTGCAAATATTTTAACTTATTGTAATATTTAAACGCCTTTTTAGGTCAAAATGGGAATGAATTTAAAAATTAATGCATACAAATAAATCCACTCTGTAATTTTTGTAGAAGCTTGTAAAAATTATCTAGCTTTGAATAATAATGATTATTGAAGACCCAATCAATTTTAAATTTTAAATAAACTATATAATATAAGAATTTGCTTGGGAAGCCTATGAAAATTATGGAGTGTGTTGATTTGCTTAAACATTTTCTTATTTTAAAAGAATGGCACACAAATATTTATCAATAAGTTAGCATTTGTGTACTCATCTTATTAGTTAAAAACTATTTTGGTTTATATGATATATTTATCAACGTTCTAGCCCGCCAAATTACACTTACTGCCTAGGTGCCTATACTGTACTCGGCGAAACATGGCGATAACGGTCATTGACTTCCTGTCAAAAACTGGTCATTTTCTATATAAACCGCGATTAACAATGGACTAGGAATATCTGACGCTTCATTATCAATCGCGGTTTGTATAGAAAATGACAAGTTTTTGACAGGGAGTCAATGACCGCTACCGCCATTTTTCGCCGAGTACAGTAGGTTGTTTGGTGCGATGCGAAATCCAGTTTTTTACGTATGGCAATTATTTTTCTGTCTCTAAACGTCTTCATAATAAAGCACTAGAATGTGAAGCATACGCCTACGGCCCAAGTATTATTATATTTTATCAGTAATAATGAAAACAATCTTGCGGGATTTGGATCCAATAGAATTGAAGTTCAAATGAAATAATGTTTTTATTACAATTTTGTCACGCTTTATATAAACATGCTGTATTCACTGGACGTCATGTCATGATATCATGTACATGGCAGAAATATCACATTGTGTGAATAAAATATATTAAATACATGAGCGACAAGTAATGTTTGCAAGCGCTATACTACATTACTTATTTTAATATTTGTATATTATTATTTTAACTACTATGATAGACTTTATAGAGTAAGTAACTTTCTAGGAATATATTTTTAATAGTAACATCTGTGTATATTCTGTCAGAAGACTGGTAAACTTCACATTAATTGGCTGTCATTTTATACGAATGTAATGGTTTATTTTATAACTCTTAAAGTAGACAAAGACTTTAATAATTTAATGTTTTAATTGATGAATTGTGAGATCTCGAAATCGTTATGAATTTTTTATTATATATGTGACGTTTTTAAGAATGAGGTTATCATTGTGTATTCTAGAAGGGGCGCTAATTGTACCTAGGTGTGTTTTACAGTTATTTGGTAGTAATTCCAATTTGACTTATAAGAATGTCATGTTTATGTCGCAGTCCACTGTTTAAAAAAGCTGTTCAATCAACAGCTAGCCCTTTGACTGAACAACGTCATTCAATCACACGGCTATACGTCGTTTAGCCAACTTGTTGACTGCAACGTTCAACACTACAGCTAGACGACGCTTAGCCAACTGGTTAAATGGCAAATTAACTAAAATGACCATTAGTTTAGTCATAGAGGAATAAATATGTTTAGTGTTATTATTACACAAGCGTAATGATAACAAGTAGAATAAATTGTATTCTAACTCATTTTGAACACAATTGCAATAAATACCTTGGTGATGCATTTCATAATCCCGTAATTTATCCTCGAATATTTGCTTCAATTTTGATTCACTCTAATGTGTCCCCATCATTTCTGTCACTTTTATAACACTTATAACGTACATTTATGAAAAATATCATAATACAATCACAAAATACCGGCTAGTTGACGCCATATTGTAAACAAAATGCACCTAGCGCCACGGTGGTGAGCGCTGAACTAATTCAATCAAACGGCTGCTTTTGAATCAGCCGTAGTGTTGAACGTTTTGAGCCACTGAAATATTAAATTAAAAAGCTAGACGTGTGATTGAATGGCGTTGTTCAGTCAAAGGGCTAGCTGTTTGATTGAACGGCTATTTTAACCAGTTAGCTGCGACATTTATATGTTGAGATGAATTGTTAATTTGAATGTTGGTATACATAGGACAATCTGGAAATTGAAAATTGCATGCTGACTTGTAGTATAGATATTTAGACTGCCTTCACATTAGGTCGCAAGTCGCGCTGCTGTCACACTACTAGCGACTGTGAATACACTCATAATGTGAAAGCATTCTTAAATCAGCAGGACAGCACCATGTCTAAAGTTCACTCTAGGGATATACGCATAATATTAAAAAAGGCAAAATTGTATAAATAATAAATATAATTGACTGACATGCTCTAAAATCTTAGGCAATGGAACTCAAAAGCTCATATTATCTAAATGAGACTGGTCAAGGTGCAACTGGCTCCTGAATACATTATAATTATGTACTACTTTAATATAGTATAATCTTGTTTTTTGTATTTACATATTATGATACGTTGGGTGAGGCCCAATTCCTTGTACGTTCTTTTTTTCTTTATAATATTCGAGCTGTCTAATTGAATTAGCATGCGACCTAGTTCTACTAACAGGATTGTAATTGTTTTTAGGCCTTATCTGTACTACTTCATTTATGTTTATGATTATTTTTTCTAATTATTCTATTTCCATGATTTTGAGCAATCAAAATCATGGAAATAGAATAATTAACCAATTTCAATTAAAATACCTTAAACTTTAAGGCCAGAAGCCAGAAAACGGAACACGCACGCATACAGCATGATTACTTTTACTTTAAAGTAGAGTAAGTTTAGTAGTAGAACTAGACTATTGCATTGAAAAATCCAATGCACAGATAATAATTATTTTGACTCTGATTTATGTATCATTATGTATATAACAAAGTTATACACTTAACATTAAACGCCGATTGCAATCGTCAAAATGCAAAGACAACGGTTACACGCTCAGTCTGGCATCATTTCAGACTATCAGAATGATGGCTGAAAAGTACATACCTAATAAAAAAATGATCAGTCCGTCAATCAACCAGTTGGCCGTTAGATGATCATTATCGCGTCTCGGAGTGACGCGAAAATGATCATCTAACGATCAGGAGTCGCTCATTCCTGAGTCCTGACCAAACAGATTGACTGAACCGATGCCAGACTAAGCTTGTAACCGTAGTCCAAATCATGTTCTAATACTTGTATACATCATTGAACTATTTTTTTTAACTTTTTTATAATTTTAAGCGAACACTGAATGTGATAAAATTATTTATTGCATATTATTTTACTTTAATTGCAATTGCTATACCCTTACTGAATTGTATTGTAGATAATAATTACTTAAAATAAAATCATTGCATAAGATATAATATTTAAAAAATGTTCTTTTATTTAAAAATATTACCGTTGCGCTATCATATTATGCTTTCTCTTCTTCCAAACCCCTGTAGCCCTAGCATAGCCACCAGTAGAAATGCGAAAGTATAGACAAACTGTGGAGATAAAGGTGCCATTCCGATCTTTTTCCGAAAAATTGTATTAAATTAAAATGCCACTTTATGACAGACTATAGTCCTAAATATTCAATATCCTACTTTATGACAATATACCGACGGGTGCAAAGTAAAAAGAGTCATCTACAAAACAGCAACTTTTCAGGAGAGCGCATAATAGGAAAAAATGCTCCCATTTTGTCAATTTCCGATCAAATTTATTGAAATTTTCATCATTGTTTCATTATTTATTAATGAATCCACATGTATATTTAATTTCTTCTAATTATGTTTAATTTACGAGATATTGTAGTTGTCTGCATCTACATTGCGCTTGAAAATATGACAACTGAGTTAACTACCACTTGGTCGTTTCTACGTGGGAATTAAAAATTATATTTATTGAAGTATTTTTACCGATTACTAGTACGATTATCAGTAACTACGTAAAGTGTAACACTTTATATTATTAAAATTATTATTAAAAGTAAGTTATATCGACGGGTGCAAAGTAAAAAGAGTCATCTACAAAACAGCTACTTTTCAGGAGAGCGCATAATAGGAAAAAATGCTCCCATTTTGTCAATTTCCAATCAAATTTATTGAAATTTTCATCGTTGTTTCATTATTTATAAATTAATCCACATGTATATTTAATTTCTTCTATTTATGTTTAATTTACGAGATATTGTAGTTGTCTGCATCTACATTGCGCTTGAAAATATGACAACTGAGTTAACTACCACTTGGTCGTTTCTACGTGGGAATTAAAAATTATATTTATTAAAGTATTTTTACCGATTACTAGTGCGATTATCAGTACCTACGTAAAGTATAACACTTTATATTATTAAAATATGTAGTTAATGCCCGTTTTACACCTTAAAAACACCAAGTTCAGAACATAATTGCGTAGATATCTTTTTCTACGTTGTCGATTCGGTGCAAGGTGCACGATTTAGAATGAAGTTAAAATATGAAATACTAGCTTTTGCTCGCGGCTTCGCTCGCGTGGAATTTGAAAATCGCGTAAAATGCAAATATTCCTGTAAGCTCCCTTAGAAACATGATGTTATTCCAAGACCAAAAGTAGCCTAGTAACATAGGCGGTTTCATCTTTTCAAATAAGTTTATGCCAAAAAACAATACGATTAGTTTCTTAGTTAGAGCGTGAAGGAAGGACAAACAAACAAATAAATAAATAAACAAACATACTTTCCCATTTTAATATTAGTTTGGATATACTTAGGAATCATTCATTTACTTTCGTACAAATCGTAATTTCTCACAACAAAAATGAAATTCTGTGTCAATACTGGAATTACTTTAAAACTAATTTAAAAAGTATTCAGTATCATTATCAGTACAGGAACTATGTTGTAAATTATTATAATTTAGGCAGAGGCTTATTACGAGTAAGTCTTTGTACTTGGCACTTGTGAATTGTGATCATGATGTGTTCATTATAACATCATAAGCATCGCCGGACGTTTTACACCATCGGAGGGATGTATACGATTCTTCAGAACACAAAATGAAATTTTATTTCAACGATTTCTCAATTGCTTTTCATGATCACAGAGATCCTAAAACCGGTCAAAGATAAGTTAAAAGGAAAACTTCGCGAGATATTTTTGCGCTACAGTTAAACTTGCAAATGCCGGAATATGATGTTTTGCATATTTTGTTTACCTAAATTTTGTCGTAATTTACGTCATGTGTCAATACACGTGTCTTTATTTCTCAATCGCCTTTTCTTTAGATCAATACGGAACTGACGTCTTTTTCTACCGTTTAACGAGGAAGGCGTAGAATATTCACTTGATGCCTCCACTGTCGAAGAAGTATCAATGGTGTTGTCTTTAGAAGATTCACAGTTTGAGAGGGATAATATACTCGATGGCTCGATATATGAGTTAATAAACTCAAGCGGGTCATAGATTATATGAGATCAAACTATCTGTTTAATAAAAAAGACATAATATTTTGATCTAATACTGATAATGGACGCGGCGGACTTGAAGTGATGAATTGTATTCTGAGGGCGTTGGCGTATTTAATAATTTGCTTAGATCGACATCCAAATTTTCAAAATCATTTTATATTTTAGACTGAGAGTGAACTGGTGTGACTGGCCCAGAGTATTCAAATCATGGGGACTTATCTTACGAAGTTAACTTATATTCATTTGTATTCATCGCTGATACATCAAGGTTTTCTATAGAAGTTCAATAATTCTTCATCGGGCAACACAGTATTTTGCTCGATAAATCTATCGTTTATGTTCTGGAAACTTTCAACTTCTTTAAAAAGTTGTTTTGGACTTTCTGAACATGAAACAACAGTAAAAAATAACAGAAAGAAATTAGAAGTCAATTAATATAATAACAATAAGAATTAACATAGAAAGGTACTCATAAACATAACAAACAATACTAATTTACAAAAGTAAATTGAGACATCTAAATCACAATCGCAACGTAGAAAAAGCTATATGGCAGATAGCCGCTTATGCCGCATAACATTAACCCCGCGCGTCCCGCGTATAGACGACCAGCGGTAGTTATCCGCATCTACGTCGTGCAATTTCACAAAACAGGAGTAGATGTCTTCTTTTACGTGACAAAAGTACCAGAAATAAGGTGATATTTGAATTTTTGTTTTTGTTATGTTGTAGAACATGATATTTTAAGCTAGTTTCTACAAAAAAACGAAAAACTCAAAATTGCAGATGACTTTTTTTACTTTGCACCCGTCGATATTATTAAAATATGTAGTTAAACGTTTTACATCTTAAACACACCAAGTTCAGAACATAATTGCGTAGATATCTTTTTCTACGTTGTCGATTCGGTGCAAGGTACACGATTTAGAAGGAAGTTAAAATATGAAATACTAGCTTTTGCTCGCGGCTTCGCTCGCGTGGAATTTGAAAATCGCGTAAATTGCAAATATTCCCGTAAGCTCCCTTAGAAACATGATGTTTTTCCAAGACCAAAAGTAGCCTATGTTACTTTTCATCCTTTCAATTAAGTTTATGCCAAAAAACAATACGATTTGTTTCTTCGTTAGAGCGTGAAGGAAGGACAAACAAACAAATAAATAAATAAACATACTTTCCCATTTATAATATTAGTATGGATATACTTAGGAATCATTCATTTACTTTCGTAAAAATCGTATTTTCTCACAACAAAAATGAAATTCTGTGTCAATACTTTAATTATTTTAAACTAATTTAAAAATTATTCAGTATCATTATCAGTACAGGAACTATGTTGTAAATTATTATAATTTAGGCAGAGGCTTATTAAGTCTTTGTACTTGGCACTTGTAAGCATGATGGGTTCATTATAACATCATAAGCATCGCCGGACGTTTTACACCATCGGAGGGGTGCATACGATTCTTCAGAACACAAAATGAAATTTTATTTCAACGATTTCTCAATTGCTTCTCGTGATCACAGAGATCCCAAAACCGGTCAAAGATAAGTTAATAGAAAAACTTCGCGAGAACTTGCAAATGCCGGGATATGATGTTACGCAGGTTGCAATTTACCATTTCTGGACTGATGTAATTGTTTACCTAAATTTTGTCGTAATTTACGTCTCGTATCAATACACGTGTCTTTATTTCTCAATCGCCTTTTCTTTAGATCAATATTTAACTGACGTCTTTTTCTACCGTTTAACGAGGAAGGCGTAGAACATTCACTTGATGCCTCCACTGCCGAAGAAGCATCAATGGTGTTGTCTATAGAAGATTTAAAGTTTGAGAGGGACAATATACTCGATGGCCTGTTTGAGTTAATAAACTCAAGCAGGTCATAGATTATATGAGATCAAAGTATCTGTTTAATAAAAAAGAATATATAATATTTTGATCTAATACTGATAATGGACGCGGCGGACTTGAAGTGATGAATTGTATTCTGAGGGTGTTGGCGTATTTGTTAATTTGCTGAGATCGACAAATTTTCAAAATCATTTTATATTTCAGACTGAGAGTGAACTGGTGTGACTGGCCTAGAGTATTCAGATCATGGGGACTTATCTTACAAAGTTAACTTATATTCATTTGTCTTCATCGGTGACACATCAAGGTTTTCTATAAGATGTTCAATAATTTCATCGGGCAACACAGTATTTTGCTCTATAAATCTATCACTTATGTTCTGGAAACTTTCAACTTCTTTAAAAAGTCGTTTTGGACTTTCTGAACATGAAAAAACAGTAAAAAATAACAGTAACAAATTAGAAGTCAATTAATATAGCTAACAATAAGAATTAACATAAATAGGTACTCATAAACATAATAAACAATACTAATTTGCAAAAGTAAATTGAGACATCTAAATCACAATCGCAACGTAGAAAAAGCTATATGGCAGATAGCCGCTTATGCCGCATAACATGACCCCCGCGCGTCCCGCGTATAGACGACCAGCGGTAGTTATCCGCATCTACATCGTGCAATTTCACAAAACAAGAGTAGATGTCTTCTTTTACGTGACAAAAGTACCAAAAATAAGGTGATATTTGAATTTTTGTTTTTGGTATGTTGTAGAACATGATATTTTAAGCTAGTTTCTACAAAAAAACGAAAAACTCAAAATTGCAGATGACTTTTTTTACTTTGCACCCGTCGATACGGTATGCTATAGTCTGTCATAAAGTGGCATTTTAATTGAATTTTTGTCGGTCGCGATTAGCCGCACTAAAGTTCGGAACGGCACCTTAAGTTTATAGTCTTAAGAAAATTAGTTTCAAAATCGTCTATACCGAATAATCATGTAGTTCTGAATGTTGGTACAGTTCTTAACCGATTCAATGCGGCGCACCTTTTTGAAGACTCGTGGCGGCATACAATTTTCCCGTGACACGTGAGCCGTGTCATACGCCATAGAAGTAGATGACACGGCTACCGTGTCATCCGCCACGTTCAAAAAGCTTTATGATTTTTTTTTGTTTTTACGCTTGTATTAACTTGATTTATTTAGTTGAGCCCAAACTATTGTTGTTGACGGAAGGCTACGTTGTTTTGAGTTAATTCCGAGTAGTTTTACTAAGTGTAAACCTGATAATGGCAGGTAAGCGATTTTTTAATTCAGATGTTGCAAACCTTTTGTTGGTTTCAAAGTTAGAAAAATGAGTACCTACCTATATTAAATAGATATGGGTTTCCAAAGTAAATAATACGTTCGTAAATAAATTTAAAGAAGTGCGTTAAGTTTTTTTTAACCGACTTCCAAAAAAGAGTAGGTGTGTTCAACGATTACTCCGCCGTTTGTGAATTTTTCTTTTGTTGTATGGGTATTTGTTCCGATTGACCCGGTTCCGAGTTGGTACCATGTTCACAAAAGTAGTGATCTGATGATGGGAACCATGAGGAATCCAGGGGACTTCTTGAAAATCAAATGGGAACATATGGTTATTTTGGTTTTTTGGGATGTGTTTTGATCATATTATGCTACCAAAAAGTAAAATTTTGCACCATGGTATACCACGGTCCCGAAGGTGCTGAACAGAACTCCTGATTCCTTATAGATACGTGTTTGGGAGTTACGCTGTTGTTTAAAATACCAAAATCATAAGCTACTATGCTGATTACATTAATCATCATCATCAACACTACACCATGCATCATCAAATTATGACCCTGTTATTACTTATTAGTACTTTTCATAGTCTTATAGATCGAGACTGATGTTTTCGATCATTATTCTGCAGTTTGTCTAATGATTTTAATATTATTTTGTTATTTTAAAGCATAATACTATTATTCGAATTTGATGTTATGGCTACCAAGGTGTGTTGGTGACAATTATGTTAATAAAAAACGCCAAAACTGTGTAGAAAACCTTAAGAATAACTAAAAAGAGTAAAATTATTATTTTTAAACAAAAAAATTAAAACCGACTTCCAAGGTAAAAACAATAGAAATTTTCTAAACTGAACTAAAAAGTATTAAATAATAATTCTTATTCTGTACTCAGTATTTCTGTTCTTAATCTTCATAATTTTGAAGTCAGTACCAGTCCTATAAGTTGCAGTTACATTATTCTTTCATAGACCTGGCGATTAGGTTAGCTGGCGGCTAATCAGCCGGCGGGCGTCCGAATTTTTGTGATCAGAAATTTCGGAATATGTACGGTGGGCTAAAAAAGGAGACAGCACCTACTTTTTTCAATTCACAGAACATTCAGAGAGGAAGCCTATAAGCTTGTTTTACGTAGAAAAAGATGGTTTTGTTCGAAATAGAACCTTCTAAAGTGTAATTTGAGGGAGATACAATCGCTTTTTAAATGACACGGCTCATACGCCACACGTTAAAAACCCATAAGACGCGGCTGCCGTATAATCCGCAATGAATGCACCTTTTAAAAAAGGTTGACGGCCCCTACTTTTTTTCAAATCACAGAATATTCAGAGGCGAAGCCTATAGGCTTGTTCTACGTGGAAAATTAGGATAATTTTGTTCAGAGTAGAACCTTCTGGCTTCTAAAGTGTAATTTGAGGGAGATACAATCGTTTTTCAAATGACACGGCTCCCGTGTCATACGCCACACGTTAAAAACGCGTATGACACGGCTCCCGTGTCATCCGCACTGAATCGGTAGGTGTCAAGATGAATATACGGTACTATTATTATTTTTTAACAAAAAAGAACTTCCAAGGTAAAAACAATATTCTTAAAATGAGTACTCTGGTGTTTCGTCCCAAGGTTTTTCGGACTACTGGGATTTATTATTTTTACTAAGTAATTGTTTGAATTTTCAATTTGTCTTGAGCCATGACCGATGTCAATAAATGTTTTCATACAAAGTAATTATTTGGTTTTTTATTCAAATCTACAACATTTTTGCTAGCCCTACGGACATAAACCCGACAGTTATAAAAATAACTACTTGGGACCAATCGCTAGATGAAAAAATGTTAAAATATCATATCTGGTCATTGGTCCCAGTGGGCCCAAAAACCTTGGGACGAAACACCAGAGTACTCCTTAAAATGACCTAAAAAGTATGAAATAATTTTTATTATTGATTAGTGCCTTTTTCAAAATTCGACTAAATCTCAACGAATTCTGTACTTACTCAATTTTCATTCTTTTGAAGTCGGTACCAGCACTACCAGCCCAGAACTGAGATAGGTACTTGACATAGAATTAACGGCCGTTCCCAATATTTGATCTATCTCTGGTTTTGCCCTACTAGAGATAGGAATAGCATGGGAATAGCGCACATTAGACTTTTTTTTTTAATTCTCATCCCCCTAACTGTGTCAGGGCTTGTTGCTATCTTATTACATTTATTTTGTACTACATTATTAAAATTTCTTATGTTTACATAAAATTTCCAATAAATTGCTAAATACTAGGTAAAGGTTCAATAAATTTTAAATTTCGTTCTAATTAAAATTAAAATTTACAAAATAATAATATGTCAAAATTAAAACAATAAAAAAAAAAATACGGCACAACGTTGAACTACCCTAATATCACAGCTTACAATCACAATTGTTTACTACAATTTCTCTTGTTCGCAAAACACACTATCGTCTTACAAAAAGAGAGAAACAAATGTCTCTTTTTTCCCCCCAGGATGGCAGGCAGATTCTCACCCGTCATCGATGTGCCCAATTCTTGCTCAATATCATATCTATTTCTAGCAAAAATTGGACACTCGAGTAACAGATGAGGAACCGTCTCCTCAACTCCTGGCACGACGGATCCTCCTTCAACTTGAATAGAAGGCGAATCCGCCGTGTCCAGTCAAAATCTGTGTGGTGTGGCGTGTGATGTCTATCTTTTTGGCTATTTTGTATGCAGCAGCAGCGCTTGGGAAAAAGAGTTTCGTGACTACGGCCAACCTTCCCACCTCGTATCTCCTGTCCCATTCCTCAATCGTATCCTCTCTCAAAATACGCTTGACGAATGAAACAGGACACAGATCGTAGTCAGGTTTCCTTCTCAATCTCAGCGCGGCCTCCTTGGCTAATTCGTCAACCCTATCATTCCCTCTCAACCCTGCATGCGCCTTAATCCAAAACAGGGAGACCTCCCGCCTCTGCAATGCAGCTTTTCGGAGGGCCGCCCTTGTTTGCACTGCCAGGGGATGAGGGGAACTAAGGGTGATAGCCTGGAGAGCCGATCTTGAATCGCTAAGGATACCGACCTATGCCATTCCACTCTTGCAGGCTATACTTACTGCTCTTTGGAGCGCTAGAAGTTCGGCCTGGTAGACGGTGCAATACGGCGACAAAGCAAGCTTGACGGCCTTCGTCTCGGCTTCACCCTTCCATACGGAGAGAGCGGCTCCGACTCGGCCCTCAATCTTGCTGCCGTCCGTATAGATCCTATGGATGTGGCTGTCAACGACATCAGCATACAATTCCTCATCTACCATCCCAAACCTCAGCTCTACCTGCTCTGCCGGATGTGGGTCCTCAATCGCGGAAGCCATTCGTTCCACCTCTCTGTCCCTCAATGCCGGGCAGGACACTCCCTTCTTGATCTCATATAGCCTCGATGCTTCAAGTATTCTGAGATCAAGAGGGAGTATCCCAGCCAACAGCAGCGCAGAGTCAGGGAGACGGTCCGATATGCTTTGCAGATCTTCAGGGCAAAACCCCGTTGAACGGAGTTGAGACTTTTTTGGACCCCCATCTTTTCCACGGTGGGTGCCCACGCTGCTGATGCATACAAGATAGTTGGTTCTATGACCGCCGTATAAATAATCTTAACTAGGTACTTGGGGGTTAAACCCCCAGCCTACTCTAGCGGCCCTGGCAAGCTGCTTGTAGCGCGTGATTGCCTATTGGCAAACGCTGCTAACGTGGGCGTTAAACGTCAAGCCTTGGTCGATAATATGGCCAGAATCTTTATTTCACTGCAGTATTTAATTTCCACACTCCCCATTCTCAAGCGCGGTGTGTCATATTTTAGTCGCCTTGTCGACAGTAATGCGCAGGTTTTGTGCGGCGCAAAAGCGCACTTCGTTAGCTTTTAACTCCACACCTAAAGCCGAGTCTCCCTCAAAAACGAGCACGATGTCGTCAGCGAAGGCCTGACAAAACACATCCATTTCCTCTAGCATCCTTAACAGGGGGTCCAACAAGAGGTTCCACAGGATAGGACCGCCTACGGATCCCTGTACACACCTCTTGTCGGTCCCCCTGTTCACTTATACTCCGGCATATCTAACATTCACGCACCTTCCACTCAGGTAGCTGCTGATAACCCGCCACACAACCCGGCGGACGGTGCGGCGACCTGTATGAAAAGATGATTCTTTTCATACAGGCCGTCTTGAGTCCATCGTCTATGATCTTCCAGTGGCCGAAACTAGGAAAAGCTGGCGTTACTTTATTGTATTCATTGGAAGGAAGGTGACACGAGGAATACAACTAAGTATAGATGTGAATATTTTTATTATGTGATTACCTACACAACACATGTTTTTTTTATTTTTTTTTTATAAAATTGTAGCCGTCTATGGACTGTTGACTGTTCGTCCATATCCTTTTTTTGTTATTATATTATTTAGGTTTTTCGCACCAAGGATAATTGAAATAATATTATGAATTTTAATTAATTGTGGTCCATCACGCCATGGACACTTTTTTTTTATATATGTATTTTAAATATATATTTATTTATTATACATATAATAAATAAATATATATTTATTGTTTTATAAATTACATAATAATAATATTAATGTTTTGAACGGTCAGGTCCCAGTCGGTGTGGCGGCCAGTACGTCCGACATTTTCCGATTTCCTTAGATTTTATGCTGCTCCACCCTTTGCCTTTAGATGTTGTGACATTGGCTTGGTGGAGAGGGGTCACTCAAGCTGGGTGGAGTTTCTAGGGTGTTAAAGAGATATCGTTCTGTGTCGAATCTATCCGCCATGTGGCTTAGGACTTTACCGTTCCTGTCTTTTATAGCCATTTTTATATTATAATCTTTTATGTGTTCGGTTGACACCTTCGTGGCTCTTTTTATGAAGCTTGCCACAGCGTCTCCATCAGTGTCAGTGTAATAGACACAGGTGTTAGTGTGCCGGGATATGGCTACAACTGCATGAGGAACGCTGTCATGGATTGCCAGCTTTCGGGACTTGGTCTGTATGATGATCACCGAGGGACTCGTTAATCCCTGAGCTTCATGGATTGTGAGGATGCGAGAGTCCGTTCCCGATCCATAGCCTGTATTAGTGAGGGCTGCATTCTCCTCTTGTGTGTGGACAAGATACAGGGTATTTAGATTGGTTTTAGGTATTCTCGCTCCTGTATACAGGGTAAAATGTGCTTGCGACAAGGTCCGCTGATTGCTGCGGGTTGAGCGTATTTCCCTAAGCAGCGTCGGTTCTTGCCTTTTCGCTGTTCCCCTCAGTACTCTGTAGATCCCATCCCACATGCTCTGGCGGTCTTGGGTTGAGCAGAATTCTTTCCAGCTTTCTGTGGCTGCATTTGCTGCTGCCCTGTTGTACTCGTCCTTTGTTTTGAGATAATCCTCGATTACAAAGGACCTTCGGCTCAGTGCAGCGTTCCGAATTCTTCTCTTTTTTCTTAGAGTTTCCTTTTTTAGCTCTTCTAGGGTAGGTAACCACCAGGGTGGTGTTGTTTTGTGTTTTTTTCTGTTTAGTCTTGGGATGGTGCTTTCGCATACATCGTGGATGGTACTGATGTACATAGCTATGATCTCTTCCAAATCTTGTGGGTTACTTATTTCCGACACTGTTTGGGGTGTAATGGATTTTTGGAACAACTGACCAACGTGCTTTCTTGGTATTATAGATTCGGGTCGACGTTAGCTTAATTGGTTCTAGCTCTTTATCGAGCCGTATCTTGAAAGCTATAGCATTGTGGTCAGAGGAAGTTAAACTTCTGTCAACTTTCCAGTCACTTATCCTTTCAAGAAGTGGCGGACTGCAGACGGTCACGTCTACTACGCTTTCGTACAGCATGCCACCTCTATAGGTTTCAAATGTCAGCGCTTTCCCGGTATTAAGGATTTGGAAGTCCATCTCGTTCAGAAATGCACTGTATTCTTGTCCCCGGCGGTTTTCTATTCTGCTTCCCCACCATTGACTTCAAGCGTTGACGTCTCCTCCTATTATGATGTTTTGTGTGAGCAGTTTTGGGCAGATGTCTTTATTTGTTGTATATATGGGTCGATGTTTTGATCAGGCTCTAAGTAGATGGACAGCACTCCTATTCTGGTGTTTCCAGCTTTAATTGTGATGGCTGCAATATTTTCGGTAACCAATTAAAGGAGGGTCCGTTTCTACGCAGGAAGACGGTGTATCCAGTGCGCCGTTCTAACCACTGTACTTGGGGGACGCATGGTCTAGACGCTAGCTATCATACCGTGAGGTACACTATCATCCGACGCCCCCTAGGATCAAATTATCATAAAACTAAATCTTCTCATTCACAACACATGTTTCAAAACAATAATACGAAGTGTCTATTCGTCCGATTAACGGATGAATAAAATAAATCTTAGTCGTCCGATTATCGGATGTTTAAGCCCGGCCGTACATTGTCCAGAATTTCTGATCAGAAACAGTTGAACGTCCGCGCTGTCTCTTACATTTTGTAAGCCGAAAAGCCGAGTGAGCTCGAACTCGCCGGAAGGAAATGTGCGGGGTGGCGGTCCGACGAAATTCAACTGTTTCTGATCAGAATTCGGACAATGTGCGGCCGGGCTTAATTATTCTAGAGCCCATTCACGGCAGCACTGCACGGCAGTCCTGCCATGAATGGGCCTCTTAAGGCTGGGAATACACGTGAGATTTCTTCATCCGATAGTCTGAACCCATTGTCTGATCAGACTGTCTGAAGCACGGAATATATAACACTAAAGGAAGGGCCATAGTAAGTAAGTTTCATTGAAACTGCTGTCGCCAAACTCACACAGTAACATTTTACGCACACAAAAGAAATAACCAATCACAAAGAGATTTCTTTTTTAAATACAATGTCGTAAAAACAACCCTAACCCTTTTAAAATAAAGAAGAATTTAAATTTAGCAATACCGGCTCTGACTACCGAGTTCAGTTATTCAACGCTAGAGGTCGCTTGACAGCTAAATATGATAAGACTTGAAGTTGTACGCAATTTTACACCTTACGTCAACTAACGTAAGGTTTAAATCCGTACTCACGAATTTCATTTTGCGTGCGAGTTAAGTTATGTCCAGCTGGACATAACTATGGCACGCGGGCCACGCCCATATCCTGTAGTGTTATATATTCCGTGGTCTGAAGGCACTCGTGCCATTTCTTAAAGGGCCCATTCACGGCAGCACTGCACGGCAGTTCTAGCTGTTGCCCGCGACTTCGTCCGCGTGGGCTTTAGTTTATAGTACATCCGTACATCGATTGAATCGTTTACGTGCAAATCAGAAAAGTACATTGTGTGGGAACCCCACATTTTTCCGGGGCAAAAACTTTCAAATTAATATCTCCAATCTCCATGCCAAATTTCATCAAAATAGATTAAATAGCTTAGGGCTTTAGGTGATAATCATAAAAGGTTATTGTGCGAGAACCGTATATTTTCCGGGACAAAATTAGTATTCCTTGTCCTTTCCCGAGACTCAAAGTATCTCCATACCAAATTCCATCAAAATAGATTGAATAGTTTACGCGCAAATCATAAAAATATATTGTGCAGTAACCGTACATTTTTCGGGGACAAAATGTATCCTATGTTCTTTTTCGGGATTCAAAGTGTATTGTTACGTGCTAGGGTTCGAAGGATTTGGAGAGAAAGACCTGCTGACTCTCTTGAAGATTTTATTCACTAAGTCTAGGTCACACAAGCACACACTGGGTCACAACATTTAGCACTAAGTCCAAACACTAATCACTAGGTCCAATCACTAAGCACTATCACTGTCCTAGGTCGTAGCCAAGTCGAAGGTTTCACTGGTTCACTATTGATCACTTGTTGTCACTCCGAAATCGCCTTGATGATCGCTCGAACCGAACTGAACCACGGCCCGTCCTCCTGCGACTATTTATGTGGCGAGACGAATTCCAGAAAGTTCCCGATTCACGTAAACAAGTAAACAAGTATGGGATTTGTGCAGTGTGTCGCCTGATCAGTTTCGCTGGTTTGTCGCTAGATGACACTACGTGTCCGTATACCATGCACCGTAACAATATTTATACCAAATTTCAGCAAAATGGGTCCAGCCGTTTACGCATGATGTTGTGACTCGTGACCACGTGAAATGTTCCACGCGGCTTCGCTACGGCCGTAGCTAGAGGGGGGCATTGGGGGGCAATGCCCTACCTTAAAATCATAATGCCCTACCTTAAAAATACCAAAACCCAAGAAATCAATAAATTATGATTATTTTTTTGTACTTCTGCCCTACCTGTAACCAATGCTGCCCTACCTCAAATATGACTGTAGCTACAGCCCTGGGCTTCGCCCGCGTAAATTAGATATTTCACAGACAAATTAGTCCACAAAAAATAGCCTATGATCCTTCACGTGGTCTATTTCTTATCTGTGCCAAATAACAGAAACATCGTTCCAGTAGTTCGTGTCCGTGAGATAAGCTCTTTCAAATAATTTCCCCCGTTTTTTCCACACTTTCCTCTATTTCTTCGTTTCTATTAGTCTTAGCGTGATAGAATATTGCTTATAGCCTTTCTCGATAAATGGGCTACCTAACACTGAAATAATTTTTTAAATTGGACCAGTAGTTCCTGAGATAAGTGCGTTCAAATAAGCCCTTTCAAATAATTTCTCCCCGTTTTTCCACACTTTCCTCTATTTCTTCGCTCCTATTAGTCTTAGCGTGATAAAATATAGCCTATAGCCTTCCTCGATAAATGGACTATCTAACACTGAAAGAATTTTTCAAATCGGACCGGTAGTTCCTGAGATTAGCGCGTTCAAACAAACAAACTCTTCCGCTTTATAATATTATAGTATAGACTAGCTGTTGCCCGCGACTTCGTCCGCGTGGACTTTAGTTTATAGTTGTTCTCGTACATCGATTGAGTCGTTTACGCGCAAATCAGAAAAGTATATTGTGTGGGAATCGCACATTTTTCCGGAACAAAAAACATTCCTTGTCCCAGATTCAAATTAAGTAGTATCTCCAATCTCCATGCCAAATTTCATCAAAATAGATTAAATAGTTTAGGCAAGAATCATAAAAGTTTATTGTGCGGGAACCCTATATTTTCCGGGATAAAAAGTATCCCTTGTCCTTTCCCGAGACTGAAAGTATTGCCATATCAAATTTCATCAAAATAGATTGAATAGTTTAGGCGATAATCATAAAAGTTTATTATGCGGGAACCGTACATTTCCCATGACAAAATTAGTATTCCTTATCCTTTCCCGAGACTCAAAGTATCTCCATACCAAATTGCATCAAAATAGATTGAATAGTTTACGCGCAAATCATAAAAGTATATTGTGCAGTAACCGTACATTTTTCCGGGACAAAATGTATCCTATGTTCTTTTTCGGGATTCGAAAGTATCTTTACTTATACCAAATTTCAGCAAAATAGCTCCAGCCGTTTACGCGTGATGTCGTGACCACGCGAAATATAACGTCCCGCGTAAATTAGATATTTCACAGACAAATTAGTCCACAAAAAATAGCCAATGATCCTTCACGTGGTCTACTTCTTATCTGTGCCAAATAACAGAAAAATTGCTCCAGTAGTTCGTGAGATAAGCCCTTTCAAATAATTTCCCCCGTTTTTTCCACATTTTCCTCTATTTCTTCGCTCTTATTAGTTTTAGCGTAATAAAATATATCCTATAACCTTCCTTAATAAATAGGCTATGTAACACTGAAAGAATTTTTCAAATCGGACCTGTAGTTCCTGAGATTAGCGCGTTCAAATAAGCCCTTTCAAATAATTTCTCCCATTTTTCCACATTTCCTCTATTTCTGCGCTCTCATTAGTCTTAGCGTGATAAAATATAGCTGTTAGCCTTTTTCGATAAATGGGCTTTCTAACACTGAAATAATTTTTCAAATTAGACCAGTAGTTCCTGAGATTACCGCGTTCAAATAAGCCATTTCAAAAATGTCTCCCGTTTTTTTACACTTTCCTCTATTTCATCGCTCCTATTAGTCTTAGCGCGATAAAATATAGTCTATAGCCTTCCTCAATAAATCACTGAAAGAATTTTTCAAATCGGACCAGTAGTTCCTGAGATTAGCGCGTTCAAACAAACATAGATTTTTTTTAATTATCGCTTGACAAACTCGAGTCTCGATCTAAAAGACTATGAAATGGTATAATATGGTAGTGATGATGATGATGATGATGATGAAGAATGTAATTTGCATAGTAGCATATGCTTTCTGTTCTTAAAACAACGCCGAAACTCCCGAACTTGTATCTATAAAGAATCAGGAATTCTCTCAGCACCTTCCGAACCACGGTATACCAGGTATATCTCGGTGCAAAATCTTACTTGTTGGTAGCATATGCTTAGAATACTTCTCACGAAACCGAAGTCACCATATGTTTCCCTATAAGTTTTGAGGAGTTCCCTCGATTACTTATGGATCCTTCATCAGATCACCACTTTTCTGAATATAATACCAAATTGGGATGATACCCTATATACCAAAAGAAAAATTTTGAAAATCGGTTAACAAACGGCGGAGTAATCGTTGAATATAAGAAAACGAACATAACACCTCCCCCATTTTGAAAGTCGGTTAAAATTGTAGCCTATGTGTTATTTATTTAATATTTTAATCAGCACATGAATTGAATAACAAAATTTTTTTCAAATTAATCGTAGCACCATCTGTCAGGACAAACTAAAATTGAAATAGAATAATATTGAATGCGATGATAGCGCCGTCCGCCGGATCTAATGTAAAACATTCCAAAATCAACAACTCCTTATAAATAAGAAATTAATTGAAAAAACATTTTCCAGTAGACCAAACTGTAAATCTAAACCATTCTCGAATCTCCACGAACACACACAAAAAATTTCATCAAAATTGGTCCAGTCGTTTAGGAGGAGTTCAGTCACATACACACGCACACAAGAAATATATATATTAAGATTTAAAAAGTACCGTATGCTGGTACTTCATTCATAGATTTCATAGATTGTATTTAATTACACAGTTTTTTTAATGTGATCAGCAAAATAATAGTACGGTAGGTATGTGGTGTACGGTACTAAAAATATTTTAAAAAAATATCTAATAAAAAATAGTTTTGTGCTCTGTCCAATGACTAGTACTGTCTAATCACAAGTCATTTATCAATTCTAAAGTGAACAAGAAATCAATTTTATAGTGCAGGCTTACGAGTGCGAATTACGTTTTTAGGGGAATTTTTAATTACTTAATATTATGGTTTCTTGACTTACATTAATTTAAGAGTTGGTAACACTGTGTGTAGCGGCCGGAGCGGAGCGCTCGATTGCGCGGATAACCATGACATCGATGCATTTGAAGCGGACGTGCGCCTTTTTGTAAAGTGACCATGTTTGATACAGAATTATTTATTCAAAAAATAGAGGAAAAACCTTCTATTTGGGATGTTAGAAGTGCTGATTATAAAAATAGAGTAAAAAAATTTAATGACTGGAGCGAAATAGCTTCAATAATGACAAAGAATTGGTCGTCATTAACCGAAGAGGAAAAACAAATTAAAGGTAATAGGTACCGTACATAGGTATTTTTATTATACAAGAACCGCAGATTATGGCGAGTAGAGATGAATCAAAACTTTAGAATCCATCTAAACTATTTCTTGTTCGCTAGAAGTTGGAATTATTTTGTGTCAGTGGGTTTATTATTGTGTCTGCTGTCAAACTACTACAGTCAAGTTCTGTGGTTCTTCTTCTTCTTCTTTTTACCTTTTTTTGCTTCGTTGTTTGCAAAGAAAAAAAGTGTAAATGTTTATGTTTTGGTAAGGCTTGATTTTTTTCTCGTCGAACTGCAAACTGGTAAGGCTTGATTTTTTTTCTCGTCGAACTGCAAAGTTTCTTGTGCGTAGAGAGTAACATAAATAGCCGTAGAGTGGACACTTGATACAAAAGTATTAGTAGGTAAGAAATGAAATAACTTAAGTAAGAGTTAATTTTATTTATTGAAAATTTTAAGATCGAAATAATTAATAATGGAATATACTACATAAAATACATATTTTATGTATACCTTCAAAAAGATTTAATTTGTTTCTTTTCTTTCTCTTTGAAATTTTTTGTACATTTTCTTACCTAACCTAAAAAAACAGTATTTCTAAGTTCTAACCTAAAAACAGTGCAGTACAGTTGCATATGATATCGCATCCATACTAATATTATAAATGCGAAAGTGTGTCTGTCTGTCCGTCTGTTACCTCTTCACGCGCGAACCGCTGAACCCGCGTTCCCGCGCGATAAACGAATTTTGGCGCAACGGAGTTGCGGGCGTCATCTAGTAGCATATAAAATAGAATACAAATAAACTGCAATTGTAGGCATTTAAGTCACGATCTAACAGTAATGTGACGAGTCTTCACTAATTACTACTCTTAGATGCTGCAGCGTAACCATCCTTATCGTTCTTGCGTTAAAACCGTATCGCTGTCTCTTTCTTCGCCTGAGCTATGACGAAAATTCAATTTTTTACAGATTGTTCTAAAAATTAATTGAAAATGTAAATAATCGAGGTATTTATTGCATGAAAGACATGTGGTAAGAGATTCCATGTGTTTTGTTTACTTTCGAGTCATAATTGGTACATTTTCGAAACACACACGACGGCATTCTCCATTTATTTAGGTAAGACAAGACGTGGCACGTTCGTTACTGCGCTCGATGCAGACTAAACAACAGACGACCCAATTGGGCCGTATTTGAATCCTCACAACGCGCGCGGTAGTAACATATCTGCTTTGAGTTTTTCATATAATATCATTGGACACCTCAAAAACAAAAATCCATTCACTATTACAATTTTCCGAGGTTAAAACCTCTGGGCGCTGCACTATTAAAGAAAATTTTAGTATCTCAGAGGTTAGAAGCCGGAGCAGATGAAGTCCACACACCGAAAAGCTGCAAAACACGCCTGCTCCTTGAAACCGTTAATCTCTGACTGAGATGGCAAATTGATATTTGATGGTAAACTGACAGTCCTGATTGATCGTCTAACATCGTTCATCGGTCTATCAATTTACCATCAGTCTGGTCATTATTATCATGATCACGCATCAGATTGACGATAAATCGAACGTGTAACCTCCGTCTAACCTACTAGCTACTACATATTTTGTGCCTAAATATATTTATCTTGCCATGGTAACCGACCTTCAGGTGTCAAAAAGTAATTAGCAAATTTATCTCTTGCCTGCCGTGCTTCTTGTGTCGTCCCTGAACTCACCCTGTCTGCAGAAGGAATGACATTAACAAGAGTATCTGAAAACCTATACCCATCACGCCTTCTAACGTAGTTATGAAGCACGCATGCAGTTTTTGTAATAAGAATAGCGAAGTTTGGTTCAACCATCATTGGTGTATGAAAAATTTTCCATTTGTTGGCTAGTATTCCGAATGAACATTCTATATATCGCCGAGCTCTACAAAGGCGGTAGTTGAATACTCTTTGTTCGTAACTTAATTTCTTTCCAGGATAAGGTCTCATTATGTTTCTTTGTAGTCCAAAAGCTTCGTCACCCACAATTATATAAGGTAACTGACACTTGCTATTATCGTTGGGGAGGGTTGAGTCCATCGGAATGTTTAATGAATTATTTTTCAATTTTTTTCCAATGTTACTTCTCGACAAAATTTGGTTGTCCCCATCTCTGCCATATGCTCCGATGTCAATCGAAGTAAACAAGTAGTTTGTGTCACAAACTGCTAATAATATAATAGAAAGGTAATGTTTATTGTCGTCAAATAATGATCCACGATTTTTCGGATTAACAAGACGTATTTGTTTACCATCCACTGCCCCAATGCATAAGGGGAATTGGGAGTTTTCATAAAATTCTTCTGCTTTTTGCAGCCAGTTTTCAGTCGTAGGTACCGGCAATTCTTGACTTGCCAGTTTCATCCAGATTTTCTTGCATATTTCTATTATTATTGCTCTGACAGTTGTATGTCCTATACCAAAATCTTCTGCTAATGTTTTAAAATCTTTTCCCGTTGCCAAAAATCTGAAAGAAAAAAACAATTAAACACATTAATTATATTTACATTTTAACAGGGCAAGAGCTTACGAAAAAATGGAAAAATATCAAGGACAAATATCGAAAAGTTTTAAAAGACATTAATAATGTAAAGTCGGGATCAGCAGGTGATAAAATAAAGAAAACATACACATATTTTAATTTGTTGCACTTCCTACGGCCTGTACTGGAGGAAAATATTCTAGAAAGCAATATCTCACCAGAAGAAAATTCTAATGTTTCTGCGACTGACGTCGAAAATTTTGAAAAACAATTTGCAGAACCAGAAATAATTATAGAGCCTGAAAAGCGTAAGAATACATCGAAACGTAAAAATAATGATGAATGTGAACAAGAGCTGTTGGAAATACTAAGAAAAAGGAATTCTTTAGAAGAGAAAACTTTACAAGACGAGGACGTTTTATTTTTGTTGTCTTTGGCCCCGACATTAAAAAAAATGACACCACTGACCAAAATGCGTACTAAAATTGAGATTATGACCTCAATCACGAATAATATGAGTGAAACACCTGATGCTCAGACAAATTCATACATATATACGCCAACTACGTCGTCAAATGGCTATACCGCAGCTATATCAAATGCAACTTTAAATTTAACTTCCGTTGCGCCAACGACATCGCAGTATGAAAATACTACGACTGTTAAGGCCGATCCGCATTCGCACGCGACTGTGCGGCGCGAATAGCAGCGTGTATCGCGTGTGGTACTGCCAAGACGCTCCAGTCTACACTCGTATGGTTCGCAGTGTAGTTCGCGCTCTAGACCCGTATGTAGGGATACCTAAATTTGGATTATTTAAGTAACTAAAATCCAAGCTTTATGAGGGCTCGCGTCGTTTTTCTGCGTGGTAGTAATCTTTTAGGCAGTTTTTTTTCATTTTAATAATAAAAATAAAAAAAAATAATAAAATAAAAATGTTTTATTCCTCACACAACATGAACTTACAAGATATTAGGTACATGAAAAATTATACTTAATAGGCAAATCTTTGTGTGAACTGGAGCCTAAGCCCGGCCGCACATTGTCCGAAATTTCTGATACGAAACATTTGAACGTCGGCCGGGCCGCCACACCGCACACTATCCGAAATTTCCTTCCGGCGAGTTGGAGCTCACTCGGCTCAGTACAAAATGTAAGAGAGAGCGCGATCCGTCAGAAACATTTGAACTGCCATCCGATCGACGTCATCTGACACATAATGTCAGACGCCCGACGGAACGCAATTAAAAATTTCTGCCATCCGATAGACGGCATCTGACAACTCAGACATCCGGACCGGACGTCAGACACAAAATATATGAGCAGAGTGCGTTCCGACAGGCATCTGACATTATGTGTCAGATGACGTCGACCGGATGAGTACTCTGGTGTTTCGTCCCAAGTTTTTAGGCCCAGTGGGCCCAATGACCAGATATGAATTTTTAGCATTTTATCTTCTGGCGATTGGTCCCACTTTTAGGCCAGCCGCAATTGTTTTCTGGCAAGAAATTTTGAAGTAGGGTTGGCACAAAAATAATCAGTTATAACCATAATATTGTTTTGTAAATTTTAAATAAAAATATCTAACATATTATAGGTCACGTATTGGATATACAAGTTTTCATTTTACTAATTATTTCAACACCGCATTAACAGGAAATATTTAATATTCAAAATAATAATAATTAATTACATAAATAATAACTTATTTAATATTTATTTAAATCAGATATAATAATTGTTGACTCTGTTGAGACCTGGGCTGTTCTGGAAGCCCTGCAACGATGTCAAGTCGATTGGCGTTACGTCGAAGTTTTGAAAGGTCTATGTCCGTCCGAGTACAGGGGGCTACAACAAGGCCAATCTATTTGCATCGAGGAGTGAGACAGGGGGATATTATTTCCCCGAAACTGTTCACAAATGCATTAGAGGACGCCTTCAAGACCCTAAACTGGAAAGGACGTGGCATAAACGTTAATGGCAAGTACCTCTCACACCTTCGTTTCGCTGACGATATCGTCATATTGGCAGAATCGTTGGAGGACTTGCAGGAAATGTTGAACGACCTAAATGAATCTTCCCGGTGGATCGGTCTCGGGATGAACTTGGACAAGAATAAAGTCATGTTCAACGAACATGTTCACCCGAGACCGGTTGCAGTTAACGGTGTCTTTCTCGAAGTCGTAACGGAATATGTCTATTTGGGGCACATACTGCAGGTAGGTAGACATAACTTCGAGAGAGAAACTGATAGGAGGATACAGTTGGGTTGGTTCGGCCGGCCAATTTGCGGCCGGCCAACTAGGTGACCCTGTATTTCAGGACTCCAGGTTCCACCCGCAGATACAGTAAAAGGTGTTATGTCGGCTGTACACCGAGTCCTGTCCACCTGTCTCGCCGAGAGCTCTCGGGCGAGAGTCTCGTGCGAGAGCCCCTTGCCCGAGTGCGATCATGTACATTCTCGCTTAGTTCAATCGCAGTTATGAACTCAGAGAAGATAGACCATTATTTTTCTCTATGCATCGAAAAATATCATTGTAATCTAAAGATCTATAATCATATTTAATTTTATTTCTCACAGATAATGACTGATAATGACGTTTATTATTGTTATTTTTCTGTTCTGCACTGTCTTGCGGCGCGACTAGTAGTGAAAAACGCGAGAGTGTGCAGTAATGCGCTCGCTTTCCTCGCGAGACCCTTTGTCTCCTAGACAGCTAGATCGATTTATCTAGCTAGGAATCATTTTTAGAAAATGTATTTTTATTCATGTTTTATCGATAAACTGAACAATATGACTGTTCCTGACATCTATTGGCGAATAACAGTACTATTTTGTTAGCAACTAATTGTTTTAACGACACAACAACATCTAAAGCTATTCCAGCAGATGGCGTTGTTAAGTAACACGAAGTCAATGAGTGTTTGCTATACCGAGCAAAGCTCGGTCATCCAGGTACTATAGACTAAGAAGAGACTTGGGCCTAAAACACTGCCCTGCGGAACTCCAAATGTCATTGATTGGTAGGAACTAAGGTAATCGCCAATTTTCAATTTTCACTTGTTGGAGTCTGAGTAAGAAAACTACGAAACATCTTAAGTGGAATTCCTCGTATGCCCAAGGACTCCAATTTACTTAATAAGGTGGGTATATAAACGGTGTCAAACGCCTTGGCTAGATCTAGGAATATCCCAACACGTTTTTTACCTTTATCCATGTTTGAGGCTAGGTTATCAATCACTGATGCTGTTACAAGGCGTGTAACAGCATCAGTGGTAGACTTTTTAGATTGAAATCCAAATTGAGACTGAGAAATCAGATGTTCCTGCTTTAAATAGCTCATCAATAGTGAGTTCAAGAGCTTTTCCATAATTTTGGGTAAGGTCGTTAGAATTGAAATAGGCCGATAGTTGTCCACACAATCTCTGCTCCCGTTTTTGTGAATCGGGTGAACAATAGCTCGTTTAAAGGAGTCTGGGAACGCGCCATTATTAAAACAGAGACATATAATGTAAGTATGGGGGCTATTTTATTAGCAATAGATTTGAGGAATGGAACAGAGATACCATCCATCCTGTAGCAGATTCATTTTTAAGGAATTTATTAGATTCATTATCTCAACATTGTCAGTGAGTATAGTGCAAAAGAACTAAGTACTAGAAGAGTTTTTAATTTCGCTACGTTCAGATGACAGTGTATCATTAGATTCTGTTAGGTTCTCAGCATATTTTTTACCAATACCAGCAAAAAAACTGTTTACTTTGTCGATTTAATAGTAAAAAACATTGACCGATGATAAAAAATCTACGTATAAATAAAAATTACTACGAGGGCGGGATGATAAGTAACTAGCCTAATACTTCTACACTTAAGGATGTATATAAGGTCAAATTCCGTACTAAATCCAATAAAATTATGAAAGTACTAAATATGTAAAAAATTGGACACCCAGACACTTATTATTAATTATAATGATTTTTAATAATAGATTTTTAAAGAACTTATTTTTTTTTTCAATAATAATATTTAATTATTATTGAAAAAAAAATTGTAATTTGACTACCGCAAATGGCGGCCAAGTAAGCTCGGCAAAGCTTTAAATGCAGGTGGCGAAAAAAGGAACTAACGCTGGCACATACAAAAACGACACATTTGACAGTTCTTCTTTACCAGCAGCGCCTCCGCCCAAGTTCATATAAAGTCTTGTCGCACCCTTCGAAGGATAATTTTCATAAATTTCAATTTGAAATATAATATATAGGTTCACCGATAATTCCTCAGAATTACCGGTGAACCTACTTTTTTTTGGGCTTAAAAAATCGCAAATCGTACAAAGAAATTAATAAGCAGTTTTTAGCTGTTTATCTTTGTTACAAAGTTCCCAATTCTGACGAATTCTCAAAAATTGTAACACTTCCGGCAAACATTACGTATAATAAATGGAAATTTTAAAATTAATTATTTCACGTAACTTGTCGGTAAGGTATTGATTTTTTGGTATCAATCGATGCAGGATGTTTCATTCTACTATATATTTCGAATTTAGGTCAGAATCTTTGAATTTATAAATGTATACATCCTTAAATTTCCATGATAAAATTAATTTGATTATTCGATTTGTTACGTTCATGAAGGTATGGACGAAGTACTGGGCCGTGTTCGTCAGCGTAATTTTTAGCGCATTCGCTGCAAAACCTAGTTATTGCGCATGTACAAATCATGTCATGCCATGGCAACGACAACTGTTTACGACTTGACATTTAACCCAATTGCAATTTGTTGCTGGCGTTGCAATGAACAAACCAGTGGGAGAGCCATGCTTCGGCACGAATGGGCCGGCTCGACCGGAGAAATACCTACCACGTTCTCACAGAAAACCGGCGTGAGACAGCGCTTGCGCTGTGTTTCGCTGAGTGAGTGAGTTTAACGGAGGCCCAAACCCCTACGGCCTACCCTATTCCCTTCCCTACCCTCCCCTTTTCCCTTCCCATGCCTACCCTCCCCTGTTAAGTACCCTATTCCCTCTTAAAAGGCCGGCAACGCACCTGCATCTCTTCTGATGCTGCGAGTGTCCATGGGGGACGGAAGTTGCATTCCATCAGGTGACCCGTTTGCTCGTTTGCCCTCTTATTTCATAAAAAAACGAAATTAAATTTTTCCAAGTGATCCATATTTTCCATTATAAAATAATCAAACACTATCATAGTGTTAAATAAATTATTTTAGACAATTTAGGCTTATGTTAAATACATACATGTTTAGCTTTTATTATTTTAATCATGTACGTTGTTTACGACTTGACCAGCAACTTGTTATGGCGTTGCCATGACATCTTTCGGACATGCGCAATAAAAGGTTTGTCCAAAAATACGCCGACGAACACGGCCCTGGTTGCTCTTAAAGCAATAAAAAATGATCTAGATAATCAAAGACAAGAAATTCGAGAAACAGGAAAGATTGTGACTGAACAAGTAACACAAAATATCAGCAGGATGTTCGAAGAAAAATTTCTGACTATAGAAACAAATCACGAAAATTTGGAACAGAAAGTGGAGACACAGGAAAAAGAGTACAAAATTTAGAAAGAATGGCAAGAAAAAAATTATCTGATATTTTTCAGCATATAAGAGAAGGAAAAGTCATACGAGGGTTTAGAAAGTAACTTTATAAACTGGCTAGAACAAAATCTCTCTTTAAAATTGACTTATAGTGATATTCAAGACATAAGAAGAATTGGTAAAAAAGAAGAAAAACTTCGACCATTAAAAGTAACTTTCTCAACTCTAGGCTTAAAGATAAAAGTTTTAAAACAAAAAAGAGCGCTAAAAGATACAAACTACTATATTAAAGAAGATTTTCCCAAAAATGTCTAAGAAAAAAAAAAGGAATTACAAGAACAACTACAACAAGAAAGAGAAAAGGGAAACATAGCCAAAATTGTTTACGACAAATTGGTAATTTCAAAAAATAACACAAAAAGAAAACTGCCTACCTCCCCGACAATGTCACTCTGGTCAATCATGAAAAGAAAACTCAAACTAATAAAAAGAACAAAACACAACAATTAGAAACGGGCAATAGATCCAACAGCTTCTCAGAAGGAGTGATAAAACAAGGTATAGTAAACTACATTGTCAAAAACAATTCAAACAAAACGTTTTATCCTAATAAAGAAGCATAGCAGCAAAGCGCCTCCTCCCAAAAAGCAGAACAAACAAACAGACAAAAAATTAAAAACATATATGATCTTCCAACTCGGCTAGTCACCGCGGAAGAGTATGACTACAACCCTCCAAAGATAGACACTACAACAACACATAATATTTATTATTAAAGACAAAAAATCACATGTTATGTACATAGCAACATACAACGTCAGAACTTTATTGTCATATGAAAGATTACTAGAATTAGAGGAAGCTGTTCATGATATTAAATACGATGTTATAGGTTTATCCGAAACAAGACGCTTAGGTTCAACGATTGAGGAATATGAAAACTTTATATTATGTCACGTGAGCCAAACCCCTGGCCTATATGGAGAAGGCTTTATAATAAACAAAATCCACAAAAAACACATAGAAAGTTTTACTGGCCTTAATGAACGAATTGCTACACTAAATATGAATTTCCAGGGCTTTCTTGTATCTATTATACAAGTATATGCACTAACGGAATCGGCGAACGAAGCTGAAATAGATGACTTTTACAAGACTATCGATAGAGCATTAGACACTGCACACAAAAACATTATAATCATGGGAGATTTCAATGCGAAGATCGGATTCCCCAGGAAAGAAGAACATTTAGTGATGAAACAGTACGGATACGGAATAAGGAATGAAAGAGGACAGAGACTTATAAATTTCGCTACAGAACACAAACTTACCTTAATAAATACATGTTTTAAAAAGAACCATAATAAACGCTGGACATGGAGGTCTCCTGATGGGAAAACTAAGAATGAAATAGACTTTATATTGTCTAACCAACCTAAAATATTTCAAGATATTGGGACTTTAAACTTAAACTACCACTCAGATCACAGAATTGTAAGAGCAAAAATTAAGCTATCTAACTACAAGAAGTCCAGATATAAGTATACAAATAAAGAAATAACATTAAAACATGAACAAGAAATATTGAAATATAGGGAAGCTCTACTCGAAATGTGAGCTGAGCTACAGCCTTGTCAAGAGAACACCTCGGTGCAAAATTATTACGATAATATTACCAATGCTATCACCACTAGCTTAAGAATAGCACAAACAACAAAAAAAGAGCAAAAACATCACAAGTTTCTTTCAGAACAAACATTATCCCTTTTACAAAAAAGGAAAGAAATACAAAAAACCAAAAATAAAACACAAGCAATGAAAAATAGACTCTGTGCTCTTTTTAAACTTGTCAACAAATATATGAAAATCGATTACGCAAAATACAGACAAAAACACGTTTATAAAACATCTTACCCACGCCGGCAGCACAAAGAAGGCCTTAAAAGAACTTAGAACATGCAAACCTTGGATAGAAGGGCTAAAAAAATCGGACAAAGACCTAAAGAAACGAAAAGACATTATCACTACAGCAACTAACTTCTATAGAAACCTATACAGCAATACAACTCCAATAACTCCACTCCTAAATGAAAACAGCAACTTAGACGATAACTTACCTGCAGATACCACCGCCAACAAAGATACAGTAGAGATAAGCGATACAGAAATCCTGAAAGAAATACAGAAACTTCTAGAATAAGACCTACAATCTACGAAAAACAACCGGTGGAACAAGCAGGTTTCAGAAAAGGTTTTTCAACCGCAGACCATATTCATACCATAGAGTTAATAATGGAAAAGTACCGCAAACAACGGAGACCCCTATATCTTGGTTTCGTAGACTACTAAAAGGCCTTTGACTCGGTTACTTTCGAGAGTGTATGGCAGAGCCTGACTGACCACGGTGTAAGTGAAAGATATATTAAAGTCATCAAAAACATTTACAAAAACATCAGGGGTAGAATTAAACTAGAACCACTGGGACCCTATTTCCCCATAAAGAGGGGTGTAAGACAGGGCGACCCCTTGTCTCCATTAATATTTATTTCTATACTGGAAGATGTCATAAATAAACTGAACTGGAACAGATATGGCATTAACATACTTGGAACCACTCTGAGCCATCTACGCTTCGCAGACGACCTGGTACTACTATCTGAATCAAGCACAGAATTACAGTTTATGTTAGAACAATTACAAACAGCTAGCGCTAGAGTAGGTCTCGAAATTAACACTACTAAGACCATGGCAATGACCAACAGCCGACAAGACCAGATAATTCTAAGCGGAAGACCATTGGCGTACACGGACGAATACTGCTACCTTGGAAAAACAATAAGCTTTCAAAAAGAAAACAATGAATTAGAAATTGAAAGAAGAATTCAAAAAACTTGGAATCGTTATAAAAGAAATTTTTAAAAGTAATATGCCTGTAGCTACAGCTGAAGAGCAAGTTACTGAACTCCATCCTTCTACCATGCTTGACTTATGCTTGCCAAACATGGAAATTTACCGCGAAAACCAAACATAAAATTCTGACCTGCCAGCGAGGATTACAGAGAAGCATGCTCAAGGTAAGAAAATTAGACAAGATCCGTCACACAAAAATAAGAGCAATAACAAAAGCCATATATGCATTGAACTACGCACAAAAAATGAAATGGAGATGGACGGGTCATATAGCAAAGCTAGACGACAATAGATGGACCTACAAAATCTCCAGATGGAACGGACCTCAAGGAAAAAGAAAGAGAGGAAGACCTCTCACCCGATGGGACGATGATATCAAAAAAGTCGCTGGCACAAATTGGTGGCAAATTGCCCAAGACAGAGAAAAGTGGTCATCCTTGGAGGAGGCCTTTACCCAATCCGGGGACCTAGTTTAAAAAGTAATACACTTAAATAATTTGTTAATACTTAGTTGATAAGAATCTTTGTAGCTTGGTCAAATAAAGGCTTTTTTATTTTTTATTTTATTTATTTACAACGTGCTTTTAAACTGTATTTAATATAAAGTATCAAAATCTTTTATAGTGACTGGATACAGTGTGGCCATAAGAGGCCACACCGGAAACAAGTGGCGACTCTATTAATGTCGTGACTTTTTTGACGGGCTATATACTAAAATACTTAATCTATGCCTAAGCGATTAGGCCAGTATACTGGTAGTAGTTTAGGAACACGCTGACATAATAAAAACTTGTCAAACTGAAAACTGACAACTGAAAGAGTTTTGGCGGCCATGTTATTTTGAAGCTTCTTCTACTTTTTATTGTTGGTGTGGTTTTTATTATTTTTTCCCAAATTGTGTTATTTGGGTTTTCGATGTTCATTATTGGTAAAATATGGCCATTAAATATATGTTATCGTGCAAAAGTGCAGGTAAAATGTTGTCAGAACCAAAATTTATAATTCCTGTGACATTTGGTGTGAATATCGATAAATAGGGCTATTTCTTCCGTGAGTTTTAACTAAAACATCGTTATAATAACTTTATTATTCTATTCATTGGAATATCATCGTGTCTTTTTCAATTTGATATGTATCAAGTTTTACATTCTTTTGCCCACTTTTGTAGCAATTATTGATGGTATTGCCTGGTATTACCGATAGTTGTCTACCCATACGCCATCTAGTTACTAAAATGGAAACTGACAATTAAATTAAAAAAATAAGAAAATGCCTCATTGTTAGAGTCATACGTTGTTCGCGTTGTTCGCGTGGCGCGTGCGCTTTGCGCCTGCTTGGCTAAGCGAAACTTATTGCGAATCGGCACTACCACACGCTTTTCGGGTTTGTACGTATCGGCCTTTACGTACCTTACTTTCGCCAACGGGCAACGACAATCGACACTGACAACTTGACAAGTGACAACAACTGAGTACTGACACTTGACAACTTACGCGGAGTCATCAGGAGCCGGATTAATATTATGGAGATTAATTAGTTACGAGTTTACTTTTAAACTTATACCGCTCGACTCCTTTTTTGGATTCGGATTTTTTTTTTCTCTTCTTGCACTTATACTTTCACAAAGGCCATCTCTAGAGCAAAGTTATTACCACTGGCAACAAAGTCTTTTTTTTACCTCATCAAAGTTACTGACTTTGGTTACTGACACTGGCTATTCCTCATGGGAGGCCATTTTTAAAGAAGAAGAAGAAGAAGAGCCGTACGTACAATAATAATATTATGTATAATGTATATTTTTAAGAGTGTTTTAAGTTCATACCTACCTACTGCTATTGTTTTACATAGGTAAATCAGTTACTTAATAAATATTATTCTTACCTTAGTGTGATTGTTATTTTTTCTTCTAAAGTAATGTAAGTTCGAAACTTTATGGAATTTTCTCGCAATGCCAAAACTAACTCGTCAAAAGAGTTGACAGACATTCGGTAATACGAGAAAAATCGATCTGCATCTAGTCTTCTTCTTTGGTATATATTGTGAAATTGATTGGGATACAATGTATTTAAAGGATGTCTCCACCACCGACGTCGGCATTGCTTTTTTCTTTTTTTCAATATTAGAAGCAATGCAATTATGTCGGTATCGATTTTTTCCATTTCACGACTCACGAGTTTACGAGTTACGACTCACGTGACACGTCTAATCGCCTCAAATACTATAACACCACTGACCAAAGAGCCACTGACGGTCAGTGGCTCTTTGGTTGTATAGAGGTCAGTGACTGACCTCTATACAACCAATTAGAACACAGACAACAGCTGATTACGGTTGACAAGTCACAACTCTTTCTCAACTAGTAGGTACAGTTTGCCAATGCTCTAATTGAATGTGTCAATGTCAGCCAATGTGCGCTGCTGGCATTGACTTTTATTGGGACCGTGCAGAGCGATGACACTGCCACTAGTGACGAGTAGCCGAAACTTTTACGAAAATTTTATTGTCAAGCTACAGAAAATTTAAAGATTTCTTGAGAAATTTGAGTGTTCGTGCATTGTTGTATTCCCGGATGTTCTAATACATGCAAGAAAAATAAAGGCAAATCGAACGATGTAAAATTTTACTATTTTTCTGCCAAAAATATTCACATGCCTTGGCTTATTGAAAAACGAAAGAAATGGATAAAATCCGGTAAAAACATACGTAAGCATTAAAAATGTTCCATGAATGTTATGTGTAGACTCGTAAAAAACACTGAGTTTTGTAGATTATAAACGTAAATTCATTTTTGATGAACACAATATAAACCTAAGTATAGACATAATATTATATACTTTATAGGTTTATGAAACTAAGGGAGCATACCCATACTATGTTTGTGTTTATTAAGAGGAAACACTAGGGCCGTTTTTCCATACAGACGTTGCCCCCCTGTTTCCTCCCTGGATAATGCCGGTAGAGTTATAATTTTTTTCCTGAATATCTAATATCTACGGCCACTATTAGCATGTCCCTCTGTTTTCAGTATTTTTATAATTATAAAAAAAGATATGAACGTTCAAAAACCAAAAAATTGGCCAGATTTTCCGCTGTGTTCAAACATCCAGAAAACATTCCGTAAAATTCCTAATTTACGCGGGCGAAGCCGCGCGGGACATCTATTATTATAATAAAAGCATTATAAGCATTACATGCTTCTTTTATTTATCAATTCCTTGTAAGTAAATCCCAAAGTAATTTTCACAGTCAAATTGTCTAATATTATTATTATATTAGGTATTATTATTTGACTGTAGAAAATTACTTTGGGAAAAGCAATTATAAATAATGTAACATCGAGGAAGTTGATTCCTACGCAATTGACCATAGACTTAATATATATTGTCGTATAGACCACCTGACAACTCGAAAATGCGTGACCATTTTCGATCTGTCAATGTGTGCGTGTGCTAGTGATGTATATTTTAGTATCGATAGTATAGTATTTTGCTATCGATAGTATAGTCCGTTCGAGTTATTTTACCTGAGTTTCTATAAGAAATAAATAATATGCAACTTAGACAGATTTTTTATTTCAAATTAGGTATCATAAATTTTAATTGGCAAAAAAAGGTGACGATTGAAAAGTAGATACACATTTTCTTTTGGAATGATTTTTCAATCGTCGGATATGTTATGACATGAGGTTCTTATAGGGGTAAATAATATACACTTAACACATTATAAAGTTACTTATTTATTACTCAGGTAAAATCTATCTGGTAAATCTGTCCTTACATTGAAAGTAAACGTTGAAAGTAAACAACACACATAGCAAGTAGCAGTAGTAGCATTATAGGTTTATGCAATTGACAGACCAACGTTATTTGGTCGAATATGTCAATTCCGTGGTCAATTCAATGTTAATAATTGTGATCTGTCAGCTGGGTTTGACTTAACGCAACCAAACTACTTAGGTCCCCGATTTGCATAGGAATCAACTTCTCTGATAGTATTAAAATCAAGGGCTGCTGCTCTGCTACTGGTTCAAAGTTGGAACCATATACCATCAGATGGCGCCACCTTCCATCCATTTTAAGTTTTGCCTCTATAGAGTTCGACAAGGCTGTTTATAAACGGGGCGAGAAAAGGAACTAACGCTTCTATCATACAATATACGTCATTTTTGACCGTGTTTTTGACAGTTCTCCTTTACCAGCATAGGGACCGTGCAGAAACTATAGAGGGCGTCGTAATTCGACAGCAGCGACACGATGCGAGTAAAAGAAGTAACTTGTGAGTGACTTTGGCTTCACATTCTCTTTGACCCCGGCTAGTTTATAAGTGATTTTTTATGTTTTAGACTATAAAATGATTTAATACTTACACTCCAAGTGGCCACATGCGGTCGCGAGAACAACAACAGCCTGCCTAGCATACGCCAAAGAGATATCTCACTCTCGTTATAATTAAAAACTACTCGTCTCATAATGTCAAATTCTCGACATTATCTCGACAAAACTCTATAAAAATGTATTATTTCGATGATAGATCTACGCGAGAATTTTTTTTTATCATGCTAGAGTCAACAAAGATGAAGAGACGAACCATCAAACATCGAGAAAACATATAGAGTGAGATATCTCGTTGGCGTATGCTAGGCAGGCAGATTTCCAAGAATCCGCGATGGAAGGATTAAAGTAAAAGACTAGATGACGCCCGTAACTCCGTTGCGCCAAAAATCATTTATCGCGTGAGAACTGTACATTTTCCCGGGACAAAAAGTATCCTATTTTTATTCTTAGGAGGATCCTCACATGAGGATTTATAATAAAAAAGCATTAAGTAAGTATATTGCTTTACTTTATAAACTTTTTAACACATATTGTGCACAGAATATAACATAATTATTTTACACCTAGAGTTGTGATTCTTGAGTCATGATTTCAAGAATCATGACTCATGAGTCCTGAATTAGGGGGGTATTACATTATCATTTATATATGATCATATATAGGATCCAATATATATGATCATTTGATCATATCTGCATATTAAATTATCATATTTCATTGATCCTATTTTACGTCATATGTGGTTTCAATAGCCAATGGAGAGCGCTAACGCTGACAGGTATTAACGTCAGGGTTACTAGATCTCAGAGAATTCGATTTGTCAAAAGACATCGTCATTTTTAATATGGCTTGTTTTTTGTTATTTCAGCAAGATTATCCAAGTACTTATATAATTAGAAAAATGTCAAAAAACTATGATCAAGGAAGAAATTAATCATATGTGTATCATATCTTTAATCATATCTTTAAACGAGCAATTCTTATATAAATATTAGAAAATGTCATTTTATTCGTGTTTTATCGAATACCGAGCAAAGCTCGGTCAAATAGCTAGTAATACATTATCCAATATCATTGACTCAATGATCTCGGATCCAATATAAATGATAATCTAATATCCCCCTTAGGGGGATAATAGATATATTGGATATTGGATCAAATGATCATATATATTGGATCCTATATATATTCCAATATTTAAATGATAATGTAATACCCCCCTAAGAGGAAACTCCAACCTGCTGGGTAACAAGCATTTTACATTATTATTTTTTATTGGAGAAAAAGCATTTTTATTAGTTCCACTCCTATAGCATGATGATTGATGGCAAATAATGTAAACTTCATTTTACCAGATTATTATTTTAGTATTAATTGTTTTTTTGATTGTTTGATGCACATTGTTCTTGCTTAAGTTGTTCTCTTACATCTCTGTTTGACTGAAGAAGTTCCTTTAATTGTTTATGAATATCATCATTCTTTTGTTCTAAGACATCTAATGCTGTGTTGAGATCATCTAATTTTGAATCCAATAAATTATATTCTGTGAACAAAGAAAGCTTTTTTAGTGCAAAAAAGGCAAAATGTGCACTTGCACTTCGTTTTGTACCTTAGATATACTTACAGGATGTAACAAAACTAAGTATATAATACTTAGGATAATTATGTATGTGTTCCTTGTAGACAGTTCACTGTGAAAGTAGCAGCGCTGAAAGACCAATTTTTTTTCACTTTTGTATGGGCAAGCGTCCTAGCATCAGGAGTTTCTCCATACAAAAGTGAAAAAATCGGCCAAGTGCGAGTTAAACTCGCGCACGAAGGGTTCATCCCAACTTCCTACCTCAATCGAGCAAAAATAGGCACAAAATTGTGTTTTTTGGTATGGGAGCCTTAATTATTTAATTTACTTAAATTTTATTATTGATTATTAAATTACAAATATAATTAAGTATTTCGTGAATATTTCAAGTGCCTATTTGTTACAGTTATTAATAACGAGCAAAACATAGCAAAAACATCACGTTTGTTGTATGCGAGCCCCCCTTAAATATTAATTTTATTTTGTTTTTAAGTATTTCTTGTTATAGCGGCAACAGATGTACACAATCTGTGAAAATTTCAGAAATCTAGCTATAGTGGTGCTTGAGTTACAGCCTGGAGACACGCAGACAAACAAACGGACAGACAGACTTCAAGTCTTAGTAATAGGGTCTTGTTTTTACCCTTTGAGTACGGAACCCTAAAAACAAATGTTCTTCAACTCGCATCTTCAATTATGTTTCTACAGGGCAAGAATTAATTGAATATGTTAGTGAAAAAAGCAGGTAAGTAACAGTTCAAAAATTGACGTCTTTTTGCATTTAAGGCCGGAAACCGAAACTTTTTAATCAAAAACATGTGGGTTATATTATGTGTAGCCAGATCTAGATATTCAAACCTTCAAGAAAAGAGCGTATTCCCTCATAAAAGGCCGGCAACGCACCTGCAGCTCTTCTGATGTTGCGAGTGTCCATGGGCGACGGTAGTTGCTTACCATCAGGTGACCCGTTTGCTCGTTTGTTCCCTTATTTAATAAAAAAAAAAAAGATCCTGTATATCTTTTTTTTTTTTGTCCCCAAACTCAACGATAATCTGGAACCGGCTGTTTCTGGTCTGAAATAATAATTTTATTTCAGACCAGAAACAAAAAATAACAAAGTTAAGTGACAAAAATCTTGATTAAATGCGCCATCTTTTATAATAACTTGCCAAGGGTAGTGTAGTACATTTTATTTTTCAAAATGAATTGTCAAAGTTAACTGACAATATTTTTGTGAACCATGACTCACTAAAACTTAACTTATTTTATTAAATTAACAATGTTTTTTGCATTAATTCGTAGTTGCGATTAATAGCATTAATGAAGATCCCAAAATTAAAAAAAACACAACAAAATTGTGACAGTGGTGATCACAGGACTTGAAAATGCGATAATAGACAATTTTGTAAAACGATTTTTTACAAAATTGTCTATTATCGCTAAAGTGAGTGATATGGAATTATTATTTTATTTTTCCGGGAACTGGTGTAACTTGGCCATTCATCCGGTTCCAGATTATCGTTGAGTTTCGGGACATCCTGTATATTTGCCAGATGATGAAGTTGTTAAGTTACAAGATTTGTTCAAATTATAAGAAAAAAATTAGTTATTGTCGACCTCTGTGGCTCAATGGTTTCGTGGGTTCGAATCCTGCCGATGGAACAAAATTTTTTCAAATTTTGCTGGGTCATGGATGTGTATTAAATATGTGTATGGTTTATTAAAAATCTTATATATATATATATATATATATATATATATATATATATATATATATATATATATATATATATATATATATATATATATATATATATATATATATATATATATATATTATGTAGGTATAAGTAGTATAAAAGTATTAAATATATTTTCGTTGTCTGGTACCCGTAACACAAGTCCAAGGTACAACACTCAAAAATCTGTGGAATGTCAGCTCACTTTCGAGTTTTTATTAGCTTTGTTTATCTTATATCTTTACACTAGCAATTCTTATAAGTAAGTATATAAGTTATAATTGGAATCTCGAAATCGGCTCCAACGATTTTCATGAAATTTAATATATAGGGGGTTTCGGGGGCGATAAATCGATCTAGCTAGGAATCATTTTTAGGAAAAAGTCATTTTATTCGTGTTTTATCGAATACCGAACACAGCTCTGTCAAACAGCTAGTCTTGGTTTAATATGGGAATAGCTACTTCGAAATACATGTTGTTTGTTGACTTTAAGACTTATGAATAAAAACCTACAATTAATGTATTTATTCATAAGACCAAAAGGAAAAAATTCAAAATAATAATTTATTGTTACCTTCACGAACATTTTCATCATTATTGTCATATTCCATATCTATTGCATCACTTACTGCTTCCTTTTCTGCGGGCTTATTGTCGTCCTTTTCGGTCATTTTCAAATCAAGTAGGTATTACTTAAAGTTTATGAATAATTAAATAAGTTGTTTTCAATTTAGATTTTGAGTCAGATACGGAATTAAATCATAAGGTGATCATATGACTCTTCTGTCAAGTTGACATTTGTCAATTGTCATTTAAGAGCTTTATGAGCAAATAAGGTTGGGTTGCACCATAGACATAATATATACTGTCGTATTGCACCAATGAATAGGAAAAGTCAATGGGTTGCACCAGAGGCGTGGTTAAAGTTAATGTTATTTTTATAGTTAAATATGGCGTCCCATAGCTTTAACTTTAACCTTAACTTTCCGTGAGTAATTTGTATTCTGTGGTCTTTACTCTATGGATAAATTATAACGAATAACTACCGTGGTTGAAAAATGGCGGTAGAGGAACGGCGGGAAACTCGAACGCGGGCGGTCGTGTTTTTCTTAATTCTCAAATTTTATTAGTTTATTAGTGTTCAGTGCGGGAATATTGTACATATTTTTGTAAATATTTAGTTTTAATTATCTTTCTAGTTTATTTTATATTTTCTTCTCGGTAAGTGTATTTATTTCTGTACTATGAATCGACCTCCGGATCCCGGAGGCGGGAATTTTTGTGGCCCAATTCCACAGCCCGGTTATTTTGTTACGTTGGATTTTGATGAGTCCAATAATATGGACACAGAAGAGTCAATATCTCAAAGAACGTACAAACGATCTCGTAATAATTTTACTGACGAGCTGACGTGCAAACAATGTAACAAAGTAACTAGAGATAGCGCGGGAAATCGTATTAATTGTAAGTGTATACTTGAAAAGGATAATTCTGCTAGCATGCGTGTATCCTCAGCCTCAGCACCTGAGACAGAAAGAAAACATATTGGCAGAAATTCATATAATGAAAATGATGTTTCCCCTTATTTTTAATTCATGTACAAAAAGTTACAAAAAATGTCTCTGATGGTACGCAACTTCACCCCATCACCTTTGGTGACTTTTTAATTAAAAATAACATTTATAATATTATTAATGGCTCTCTAAAAAAAATTGGTCGGAACAGAATTTCTGTTTCATTTCAAAATTACAAAGATGCTAATACATTTATTAATAATTCAATACTCGCTGACAATAATTATGAAGCTTTTATTCCATCTTTTAATGTCGTTAGAATAGGTATTGTGAGGGGTATACCAGTTGAATGGTCATCTGAGGAAATAATAAATAACATTTCTACACCTACCGGTAGTGGTAAAGTTGTAAAGGTCAGACGCTTAAATTATAAAACAATGGTGGAGGGTTCTCCTGTATGGAAACCGACTCAGTCAGTTGTTGTATACTTTGATGGTAGGGTTCTGCTAAAAAGAGTTTTTATTTGTTATAATTCACTACCAGTTGAGCTCTACATCTTTCCCAATATACAATGCTTCAAATGTTGTCGGTATGGAAGCTCAGTGTAGGTCAAAATCACGGTGTATCAAGTGTGGTCATGAACATGATATGGATTCGTGTAGTGTTAATGAGCATGAATATTTCTGTTGCTTATGTTCTGGCCATCATATGGCTAATAACAAAATATGCCCAGAGTTTAATAGGCAAAAATCTATAAAAATACACATGGCTGAACATTGTGTCTCTTATGCAGAGGCCAATAAAGAAATTCCTTCCTCATATAAATCTTATTCAGATACACTATCCACTCCTAAATTTAATTTATCTACTAATAATAATAATAGTTCATGTAAATAATAGCTTAGTTTTATTCCCTCTTTTGTTTACACTTAGATTTAAGATTTCATATTAGTAATTCCTATTGGAAAATGTTTATCTTGTGTCTCATTTTTATAATATTGCTGTCCCTTTCGCACGGGAATGTAGTGTGTTTCACACAATTGTTATTGCTGTATCTTTCTTGCATAGTTGCACTCGAACTATTGTTGTCTCTTTTTTACATGGCTTTGTTTTACACATTTTATTGTTTATTTATCTTATAAGAATGTTTGTTTACCATTGTATTAGCTTATAAGAATCCCATTTGATGTTTAAAATGTTATATTTCAATAAACGGACTGCATTCGTTCGACAACAACCGATAGAACCCCACGGGCTCTAACGGTACAAATTTCCTATATAAACACGCACTTTCTCGGTGCATACACATTCACTTCCGACAAGCCAAGCAGATGCATGCGTAAGCCCTGCTCCACCACACTCCGCTCCAAGCAGTACCAAATTTTACTCCTGTGTTTCCTTCTCGTCTCCTGCACCTCCTTCTCCAGAAATCTTCCATCCGGCATCCTTCACTTTCAAGATACAGTCCACTGCTCTACCACCCGGCGACCACGGCCCCGCCGAGTTTGTCGTGTCGCCAACAACTGGTCCTTCGAGCCGGATCACTGCGTCAGCTCGTGAAGAAAGAAGCTCGCCCTGAAGATTGCAGCCAGCCCTGGAGAAGAGAGAAGCTCGCCCTGAAGACGGCAGCCCAGTCCCGGAGAAGAGAGAAGATTGAAGAGAGAAAACACAGGAGAAGAGACGAAGCCCCTGCAGCCAAGGCCAGCGTCTACCTTCTGAAGAAAGAAGAAAGAAACAAGTACGCGCGAGTGTTGGTGGTTGGCTTTGCTTACCTCCACCAATTACTTGGAAGCAATCCTCATTAACGTGCGTGGCCACCTAGCGGTGTTAAACGGCCCCTGCAGAGCGCACGGAAGCATTGTGGACGACCTGACGCCTCCACACACCTACCCAGGTGAACAGTCAGACCCCGCCGGCACGGTACGGTAACGCTCTGGGGCCACAAGTTGGCACGCAACGACGGGTGCGGACATTCCTCCCGCACTCTGATGCACCCGTGAGCGCCCGCGCCCTCTACCGGGAGGTTCCTACCTTCCTATTCCCTGCATTCCTATTCCCGGTTCGGCGTCACCGCGGTAGCAAGCTGACCGGGCTGTTAGTAGTAGGCTTGGTAGGTCGCGTTACGTGTAGGTAAAGACATTAAGTGAAGTGAAAGTGAAAAGTGTTAGTTTTAAGGTTAGGGCCCCTCGTGCGCAATGGAGAACGCGCGTGTGTTGCGCTCGGGCAAGTCCACGCCCTCGCGGGAAGAGACGCCATCGTCAGGGCAGACCACGTCCCACGAGACCAACACATGGAGCAGAGGCACCGGCGTTGAAGACACGACGGAGAGCAGCACGCGTACCGACGCTAGGGCCAAACTAAATTCAGTACCCGCACAAATCGACAACGTAGTCGAAAATGTAGGAAGTGCGCCGGGCACTATAGTTAACGTCCCCGGGGACAGAGCGAGCAGCAAATTATCCGCGTTGCAGGCCGAATTAGAGTATCACAACTCCGAACTAGCACGGGCTAGGGCGGCGTCCGCAGCTGCCATGAGTCGGCTGGAAATAGCTAGGATAGAGCTAGGAGAATCCACCGACGCGGACCAGCCACCCAGATCGAATAAAACCCGAGTTGAAGGCTGGATCTCGGAGCAATGTGTTAGGCCGTCAACAAGCGCTCAAAACCCGGGACGAGACCCGCGTCCGACCGAAAACATCGAACCGCGCGCCGGTAACGCGTCGCTTAGCGACATGACATTGCTAGCCAACGCGATAGTTCAAGCGGTCAATTCGAGTAGGTCGGAAGCGACGCCTAAATTCATTCATGAGTTGCCCCACTTCGACGGAACAATTACGGAGTGCATGTTTTTAATGACACCGCGGATATGTTCTCGGACATTCAAAATGTAGCTAGGTTAAGAAAAGCATTAAGAGGCGCGGCCCGCGAAACAGTTAGATCTTTGCTATACACAGTATCGGACCCGTACGAAATAATAGATACGCTAGAATGGCGATACGGCAGGCCAGAACTACTTATTCTCTCCGAAATCGAAAACATAAAACGTTTACCCCGTATGACGGAAGACGGGCGCAATGTTAGTAGTTTCGCGAGTAAAATATCAAACACGGTAGCGGCCATAAAGTCACTTAACCAGCCACAATATTTGTATTCTCCCGAGTTAGTGGGTCGAATAGTCGACAAGTTAAATATTATTTTAAAATATAAGTGGTACGAGTTCAAATCTGAACGACCCGGAGCACCGGAGCTCGAATTAATGGCTAGATTTTTAAATATTATGGCGGATCAGTGCGGCGCGATGTTCGCATACGAAACAGCTAGGGAGGAAAGGAGAGGCAAGATGAAACCTCGCGCGGTAAACACGACTCGCACACGGACTCATAGATCGACGCGTTATGATAGCGATAGTTCCTGTGATAGATCAGATTGCGAAGTCACGTACGAGCCGCGTAATACCGTAGCAGCCGCGTTCAAACCCTCAGCTAAAAAGGCCGAACCATTCAGGCCGAAGCATCGCACGCCGCGCCCCGCGACAGAGGCGCCACGCTCCGCGACGAAAGCGCCGTCGAACTCGTCCAATAGAAATAATTGTCCCGTATGTTCAGGCTCCCATACGACTATTAATTGTGCAGATTTTATTAAACTTAGCGTATCGGAAAGATGGGACGCAGCTAAAAATAGTAAACTTTGCTTTAGATGTCTAAATAACTCGCACGGGCGAACTTTCAGATGTAAATATATTCCGTGCGGCATAAACGGTTGCGAAGCGTCTCATAATAAGCTATTACACGGCAGCGGCAGTGCAGCGCCGCCCGCAAGCGGCAATGTTAGCTCAATAAATCACGTTCGTGCGTCAAACACCTACCTCAAAGTAGTGCCGGTTGAGATAAGTGGCCCAGTGGGCACCACCGCTACATACGCCTTGCTGGACGAGGGCTCTACATTGACCCTAGTTGAGCGTACGGTAGCGGACAGTGTAGCACCCAGGGGTCGCAGCCAGCTACTTGACGGACTGATGAAGTTGGAAGGGGTAGGCGGTAACCAAATTGACGACCCCGAATTGTGCAACATATCGCTAACAATCCGCGGCGCGTGTAGTCGAAATCTAGAAAAAATGAACGCGAGCACGATTAGTAATTTGAACCTTACGCCGCAGTCCGTAAGCAAGGACCTAGTTAGACAGTGCAGCCACCTAGCGGAATTAGAAGACGAACTGTGTTACGAGCAGGCTAAACCTACGATACTTATCGGCCAAGATAACTGGCACTTAATTACGTTTCGACAATTACGTATCGGAAATAAGGGTCAGCCAGTGGCGTCGTTAACTAAATTAGGATGGGTCCTGCACGGGCAGGACGCAAGCTCGCGTAATTTAAATAATATTCAGTTCATAAGTCACGTAAGAACGTCGCAGTCCGAGGATCCCGCGTTAGAATTGATAAGGAATTATTTTAGCATAGAGTCGTTAGGTATAGAGCCGCGTAAACCTAAAGCGGATCCGGACGAGCGCGCGTTAACTGTTTTAAATAGAACTTGCAATAAAATGAACGATTGCGATCGGTATGAGTCAGGCTTATTGTGGAAAACCGACAATGAAGTAATGCCGGACAATAAGAAACAAGCCCTAAGCCGTCTGTACAATCTAGAGAACAAATTAGATAAAAACTTAAACTTAAAAATAGAGTATTCGAAACAAGTAAATAACTTGCTAAGTTCGGGTTACGCGGAACTAGTGAGCACCCCAGCCACATCACCTCGCACCTGGTACTTACCTCATTTTTCAGTGGTTCATCCCCAAAAAGGTAAGGTGCGACTGGTTTTTGACGCTGCGGCTAAATGCGGGGGAAAATGCTTGAATGATGCGCTACTAACCGGGCACGACTTATTGCAGTCGCTTTTCGGCGTTTTAGTTAGGTTCCGCGAAGGAAAAATAGCAGTAGTAGCGGACATCAAAGAGATGTTCTTACAAATAAAAGTGATTGATTCGGATCGCGACAGCCTTCGTTTTCTGTGGCGAGGCGACGATAGAAACATCCCCCCGCGAGAATACCGTATGACCTCGCTTATTTTTGGGGCAGCCTCATCGCCGTGCGTGGCCATTCATGTTAAAAATAAAAACGCGCAAAACTTTAGTTCAGAGTACCCGAAGGTAGCTAAAGCTGCGGAACGGAACTTTTATATGGACGATTACTTAGACTCATTCGACGACGCGGACGAAGCCAGGCAAGCGGTCAATGCCATGTATAGGATTAACTTAGGCGCTTCGTTCGAGTTACGCGGTTGGGCGTCGAATGTGCCCGAAGTAATAAAAGACGTTTCCGATAAGCGAATTAGCGGCGCGACGACTTTAGGAAAAAGCGATACAGAGAGGTCTCATTTGGAACCACGCTCGCGACACTCTAGGATTTAACGTGAACCTCAGAAACACGCCATCTAGTGTAATTTCAGGGGAAATTTTACCCACCAAGAGGCAAGTCACTAGCGCCGTCATGTCGGTTTTCGACCCGTTAGGATTAGTTTCGCCGGTAACTATGGTAGGTAAGTGCCTCATTCAGGAAATATGGCGTAGTGGCGTAGGTTGGGACGATCCTATAACTAAGGAACACCACATTACGTGGATGTCGTTTATTAATAATTTAAACTTGCTGAGGACTTTCGAAATAGAAAGATACGTACCTGCCTGCCTGTGAGTTACACATATTTTGCGATGCTAGCGAAAAAGTTTATTCGGCCGCAGTTTGTTTCGTTAGCATGAATAATAACACAAAGACGGCTAGATTAGTTACGGGAAAGGCGAAAGTAGCGCCGTTGAAACCAATTTCGATACCGCGATTAGAGTTGCAAGCCGCGGTTCTTGGTTCCCGCTTAGCAGAGTCAGTAAAACGGGAATCTGACTACAAAATTACAAAGTCGTATTACTGGTCGGATTCAAAAACGGTATTAGCTTGGATTAGGTCCGATCCGCGTACTTTCAAGTCGTTTGTCGCGCACCGGCTAGCCGAGATCGAAAGTACAACGACCCCGGCCGACTGGCGATGGGTGCCGAGCGCCGACAACGTCGCGGACGACGCTACCAAGGGCATTCCGGTGAATTTTAGTTCGACACACAGATGGTTTACAGGACCTAGCTTTATTTTAGACGACCCCGCGACGTGGCCGTGCGAAAAGCGGACCGCGGCTCCCTTACCCCCTTCAGGGGAGGAGAGAATAATTAAGCAGGTTCACGTCTGTGTAGACCATGTAAATAGCGATTACTTGCCTAAAGTTGAAAGGTTTTCGAAGTATAAGCGCCTGGTACGCGCTGCTGCCACCGTCTTGCTCTCGGCTGAGGCATTTAAAGCCAAATTGCTCAAGAGAAAAGTAAATACGGAAATCTCTCCTGATCACATCAGACTAGCAGAATTGCTGCTTATCAAGAGGAGTCAGAACATCTCGTTCGCGGACGATATAAAGACGATAGAGGCTGGGCAACGACCTCCGAAGAGGTCCCCCTTTCACAAACTTGCTGTGAAACTCGACCGCAGCGGGATATTATACCTCGATAGCAGAGTTAAGGAAGAATATAATCTGCCTGTCCTACATGCGAAGGAAGAATTTACCCGACTGTTAGTGCATCACACGCACGCAGTATTTAACCACGACAATCACCAAACCGTGATGAACGAGCTCCGACAGCGCTACCACATAATTGGACTACGCAGCATCCTTCGCTATATATGCAACAAGTGTCAATGGTGTAGAACCTACAGGGGAACTCCCTCTAAAATTCCCCTGGGTGACTTACCTCCTGAAAGACTGGCCCACAATCAGCCGCCGTTCACAGCCTTGGCGGTTGACTATTTTGGCCCAATGCAAGTCACGATCGGGCGAAGACACGAGAAGCGGTGGGGCGCACTTTACACGTGCCTCACCACTCGGGCCGTGCATCTGGAGCTGGTGCCTTCCCTATCTGCATCCTCCATGATTATGAGCTTGCGCCGAATGATGTCCCGCCGTGGCACTCCGACGGTCATATATAGCGACAACGGAACCAACTTCGTGGGCGCCGAGAAAGAAGTGACGGAAGCTCTTCAACAAAATGACGACGCGATGAAGGTCTTCGCCTCCGGAAAACAGATAATTTGGAAAAGAATACCCCCTGGGGCCCCGAACATGGGCGGCGCCTGGGAGAGATTAGTGAGATCTGTGAAGGCGGCATTACGAGTCACCTTAACAGAAAAGACGCCCCCAGATGAAGTGTTGCATACGCTGTTGCTGGAAGCAGAACATGTCATAAATACGAGACCGTTAACACCAGTAAATCCTGATCTAAACGAGGAATCACTGACCCCAAATCACTTCCTAATTGGGAGGTCAAGCGGGATGATACCTTTCGGCTCGTATAAAGACTACACAGCAGACAGTCGCTCGTGGAAAGCTGCGCAAAAGTTGGCCGAAGCGTTCTGGGCTAGATGGGTAGCAGAGTACAAACCCCAATTAATGCCTCGGCTCGGCAACCCGTAGCACAGCAACCTCAACCCCGGAGACATCGTTATAATATGTGATAGAACGATGCCCCGTGGAATATGGCCTAGAGGTGAAATAATAAAGACTTTCCCAGGTCCAGACGGGCGGGTTAGAGTAGCAGAAGTCCGTACAGCCGCCGGACTAATTCGTCGCCCAGCCTCTCGTCTGATTCTCGTAAGCAGCCAGGAATAAAACGTTTCGGTGCTTGCGCACGGGGGGGAGACTGTAAATAATAGCTTAGTTTTATTCCCTCTTTTGTTTACACTTAGATTTAAGATTTCATATTAGTAATTCCTATTGGAAAATGTTTATCTTGTGTCTCATTTTTATAATATTGCTGTCCCTTTCGCACGGGAATGTAGTGTGTTTCACACAATTGTTATTGCTGTATCTTTCTTGCATAGTTGCACTCGAACTATTGTTGTCTCTTTTTTACATGGCTTTGTTTTACACATTTTATTGTTTATTTATCTTATAAGAATGTTTGTTTACCATTGTATTAGCTTATAAGAATCCCATTTGATGTCATATTATGTGTAAAATGTTATATTTCAATAAACGGACTGCATTCGTTCGACAACAACCGATAGAACCCCACGGGCTCTAACGGTACAAATTTCCTATATAAACACGCACTTTCTCGGTGCATACACATTCACTTCCGACAAGCCAAGCAGATGCATGCGTAAGCCCTGCTCCACCACACTCCGCTCCAAGCAGTACCAAGTTTTACTCCTGTGTTTCCTTCTCGTCTCCTGCACCTCCTTCTCCAGAAATCTTCCATCCGGCATCCTTCACTTTCAAGATACAGTCCACTGCTCTACCACCCGGCGACCACGGCCCCGCCGAGTTTGTCGTGTCGCCAACAGTTCATCTGATAATAGATCATACAAAAAAACTGTAGTTGTTAAGCCTCGTGCTCTTTATAGACCAATGAAAGGTTATGATAAAATTGCCCATAACAATGTGGTAAAAGAGTTTTCTTTTGATAATTTAGAAAAAAACACAACACCAGTACATGAATACAATAAAGGTATAATAAACAATTACAAGAATGAACTTTCTTCATTTACAGATGTAATATCATTATTACTTGAAACCCACTCACAGAACAATAATATACCGTCCATCGTTGCCCCTTTAATACAATGTATAATTAATATTCTACAATATGGCCCAGATCATTCAGTGGAACGCTCGAAGTGTAGTTAATAAAAAAAGTGACATAGCTTATTTTTTAAGAAATTATAATCCTTTTTATTTTCTTTTTCAGAAACTTGGCTTAGGCCAAGTAATACTTTTAGATTTAAGAATTATAATACAATTAGAGAAGATAGGTTAGACGGCTATGGTGGTGTAGCCTTTCTCCTTGAGAAAAACTACCCTTTTAGCCTTATTGATATCCCTGTACATAGTTCAGAGCTATCTATTATAGCAATTAGTGTAAATAATATATATTTTGTCTCTGTATATATTTCCCATGCCTTTATTAATATTTTAAATGAATTTAATAACATTTTAAGCTCTTTACCAAGACCTTTAATTATAACAGGTGACTTTAATTGTCATCACCAGTCATGGGGAAGCTCCATTACTAATAGTTATGGTAACAAGCTGCTAAGTGTTTTAGATCTGAATAATCTATGTGTTATAAATTCTGGTGAGCCCACAAGGCGCACTAGTCCAACAGAAGGCAAAAGCGTTGTTGATTTGACTATTTGCTCCCCACAGTTTGTAACACAATTAACATCTTCGGTTCTATCATCCACTTTTGGAAGCGATCACTTCCCCATATTAACTACCTCTCCTTTTGATAATTCTCAGGCTCCTATTCAAAATGTCAGATTATTTCCCAGGTATAACCTCAATAATGTCACCAATAAATGTTGGAAGAAATTCAGTAGTAAAGTTGATGTAAAACTGTCACAGATATTTCCAAATGAAGATGACTCTATTGATGCTCTTGTTTTTACAGATGTCTTGATAGAAAGTGCTAATGAAGTTTTTCCAATAAAAAATGAATCATCTTCCATTCCCAGCCCACCGTGGTGGGATAAAGAGTGTACCTACGGAAGCTGTAAAAAGGAGAAAGAAGGCTGAAAAATAATGTATAGTACAAATATGTCTCTTGAAAATTATTGGACATTGTAAAACATTATAAATAGCACCAAATTACTTTTCAAAAAGAAAAAATCTGAAAGTTGGCAAAAATTTTGCTCCTCTCTGTCCCCGAATTCTCCTCCAACTGTTGTTTGGCAAAATATTAGAAGGTTCAAATCTGCATACAATACTTCTCATTCTGTTTCTCTTCCTAGTTCTATTGCAAATGATTTTCTTGACAAGCTTGCTCCTCCTACAGTCAATCTTCCTAACCTATTTCATAACAATAGTACAATAGATGAAAATGAAGAGTCTTCAGAATTAAATTCCTCCTTTACCATGGCCGAATTAAAAAAATGTACTTTCGTATGTATCGGATTCCTCTCCTGGGCCTGATGGTATTTATTATTCATTTATTTCTCATCTAAACGAAAACAGTTTACTTATCAGTTTAACTTAGAATCATTAACTCAATTTTTGAATCTGGCAATATTCCATCAGAGTGGAAATGTCAACTAGTGTTACCCATTTTGAAACCAAACAAAGATCCTTCCCTCTCATCTTCATATCGTCCAATAGCCCTCTCGTCTGTTCTTCTAAAAATAATTGAACATTTAGTCAAAAACCGCCTGGAGTGGTTCGTTGAAAGTAACTGCCTGCTTTCTTCATCTCAATACGGTTTTCGGCGTAATAAAAGTACAGTTATGACAACTAAAGTACTTTTACCACCGACATAAGATTAGCTTTCAGCGCAAATAAATTCGTTCTTTCGGCCTTTTTAGATCTTTCTAATGCATATGATAGTGTTATTATATCAATATTGAAACAGAAACTAAGACGTCTAAAAATTCCTAAAAAAATTATTTCATTTATTATAAACCTGTTAACTGATAGATCTATTATTTTCTATAATAATGGCCGTAAATACATAAGGATTGTAACCAAAGGTTTACCACAAGGCTTAGTTTTGAGCCCTCTGTTATATGACATATATACTTATGATTTAGAATTGGCCATTGCAGAGTTGTTGGATGTTGATGTTTCGCAGTATGCGGATGATCTGACCTTATATGTTGTAGGGAATAATGTTGATGATGCTTCCGCTAAGCTAACAAGAGCCTTGCATTTTTCTTAAGCGTTGGTTGGACAACCACGGCCTAGATTTATCCCCAACTAAAAGCTCCATAGTTCTTTTTAGTCGAATGCGCGTAACTCCTCAAGTTAGAGTATTTTTTGATAACATTATCATTTCACAAAAAAACCATCATAAATTTTTAGGTGTCATCCTGGATGAAAAGCTTTCCGGAATTCCTCATTGTGATTATGTTGTAAGTAGATGCGAAAAAAATGTAAATATCATCAGATGTCTAGCAGGCGTATGGTGGGGTGCCCATCCATTTTATCTAAAATTAGTTTATAATGCTTTGATTCGCAGCATATTAGAATATGGCTCTTTCCTTTTGGAGCCTGGAAGTGTTTCAGGATTTAAATCTTTAGACAAAATCCAAAGTAAATGCCTCAGAATTATATGTGGAGCAATGAAATCTAGTCCAATCAACGCTTTACAGGTTGAATGTTATGATCCTCCTTTACATTTACGCCGTCAATATTTATCCGACAAATATCTCTTTCGATGCCTTCAACTTTATGATCATCCTATTATTGCGAAGCTTCAAACTCTTTCCTATCATATTTCCAAAAATTCATACTGGTTAAATAAACAAACCCCGTGTTTAATTGAGAGCTATTTTAAATTTAAATCTGTTACTGCACCTATTCATTCTTCTTCTAAATTACCGATTTTTTCTTCTTCTTATGGGGCTCTTGTGTCCGCTCCAAATATTCTGACCATTAATATAGAGAAGAACTCTTTGAAGGCCAATGAAAGATTTAATGATATAATTAATACACAATTTAAAGATCATCATTATATCTTTACAGATGCTTCTAAAAGTAATAATAATGGCCATGTTGGTGTAGGTGTATTCCATTCCCAGTACAATATTGTCCAAAAAATTAAACTCCCTCCCGAATGTACCGTATTCTCTGGAGAATGCTTAGGGATCTTAAAAGCTTTAGAATATATTTTATTAGCCAAACTTAAGAAATCTATAATTTTTACAGACTCTCTAAGTTCTATTCAAGCTCTTAACAAGAATCCATTTAAAATTAAACAACAACATCCTGATAAATTCGATATAAGACAGTTATTAACAGATGTTACCAAGAAAGGTACTTCAGTTTTATTTGCTTGGATCCCTACTCATTGTGGAATAGAAGGAAACGTTAGAGCGGATTCTCTTGCCAATGATGCACTAACGTGTGATGACTTAAATCCATACAAAATCTACTACCCTGATTTATTAACTTTACCCAAAATTCATTTAGAGACGTCATGGAAATCGTCATTTGATCAAAGTCATAAACAAAAAGGAGCACATTTCTATAGTATTCAATCCGAAATTGTATCAAAACCATGGTTTTATAGTATGAATTTCAATAGAAAATGTAGTAGTATCATAATTCATATCACGATTAAGACTTGGACACACTTGCTCGCCAGACCATCTTGCTAGACTTAATATAATTAACAATCCCTCTTGTGCCTGTGGTGCTGAGGTTGGGGATGTCAACCATATATTCTTTTCTTGTCCTCTTTACAACCGTTCCCATTTCCTTGATTCATTGTTAAAGAATAAAATTCCTTTTCCTACTTCAGTTATTTGTTTATTGCATTCTAGAAAATATATTATATATCAAATATTAGCTGATTTTATATTACATAATAATATTGAGATTTGATATTTCTATATTTAATTATAAGTATTCTTTTGTAAATATATATTTTTTCCTGATCCTGTCCTGAATTCCTTTTTCCAAATTCCTCGTTTTTCGTAATAATTTAATTTTTTACATTGTTTTTCCCGTTCGTCATTGGCAATGTACTAAGTGCATGCCATTAAAAAAAAAAAAAAAAACTACCGTGGTTTGAAAGTTGAAACCATAAAGTTAATGTACCTAGGTTGAAACTGAAGTTTGAAACCGTGTCTGGACGGTACAGGTATTAAAGTTGTTGTTATAGTTGTTTTATGCCTTTGTTTTGATCATTAGGGTGGGTTGTACCAACTTACTTTAGCTATACCTAACTGTAACTTTAACTGCTACTACAATGCAAAATGTCAAATCTTTGGTTAAAGTAAAAAATGGACGCCATATTTAACCATAACCTTGAGCTCGACAAGGTTTTGAAAGAACGTGGTGAAAAAAGGAACTAACGCTGTCATCATACAAAACCACCATTTTTCGATCTCTCTCGATCGATCTCTTCGATCAAATATACAAGATACACAGTCCGCGGCAAAAAACGACGTCACTCAAAGAGCATCAAACGCAACATTCTGGTGGACTTTCGATTTAGTAGTGCTTGAACGCTCCGCTGGGAAACATGCTCCAGTGCTCGTTCAACAATCGTAAAAATCATACGTTTAAAACGCAAAAAAAGGATGGAATTTCATATTTCCGGAAAGTATTAATTTTATCCTAATATATTTTATACAATTGTATTGTAAATATTGGTATTTCGTTAAGAAATCAACAAAAAACAGTTTTAAAATTAAGTTGTAAATAAATCAACACGAGGTATAAACCATCTCAATTGCGAATACTCATACTAAAGGTACTTATCGTAGTTTATCATGCCCACTTGAAATGTTCGGGTTATACACTGTGATTTTGTTCCATTTGGTGGAGTCGCTATTAATTATTACTTATTTTTATGAGGAATATAATATTTTTTCGTTTCCTCGAGATCCAATTAGATGTGGAGATTGGATATCAGCACGGCAAAGAAAGAAAAATTTTTCAAGTCGACTTTAGCGAGCGTTGTATGTTCTAAACATTTATATTCAATGTATACACGTATATTTTAGTTAATTATAAAATTAAACATATTAGAACAACATAATATTACAAGTAAAAATAATTACTCCACACTTTATACATTAAACTTCGGAAAAATTAAAAGATGGACTATTAAAATTATTACAATCAACAAAAAAATGTTGAACAGTTCGACTCTACTCATACTTCACTTCGCCCTGTTCCAGCGGCGAAGCAAGCGGCGAAGTGCGGCCGTAAAATTGAAGTGCTTTTTTGGCATTGTAATAATTTAAACTTTAAGACATATACGCGGATGGTTGAATTTAATTTGAAGCGTGCGTCGTTTGTAAAAATTTATTGCTTTGTAAACACACATGTACATTGTTTTATAAAAAGATCTTTAATTACTATGATTAAGGTTGATTTTAGATAAATGTATACTTTTTTAAACTCAATTACTCGGCGACAGATTTTGGTTTTGTATGGGATTGTGTATCTTGTATATTAGTGATCGAAGGTTCTCCACATAGATAAAGTATTATAGTATAGATGTAGTTTTAGCCCGTCATCGCGTGGCCATTTTGTGCTTATTTTCATACAAGTAGTGTGCGTTTATTTTCTGGAATATTTCTATTTGTCAATTATTACGAAGCACATTATGATTTATGATACAGGAAAGAAAGTCAATTAGTTCATGATATCGATTAACTATAGTTCCAGTGATGAGAATCCGTAAACACACGTAAAAAGCTATGCAATTTTTATAGCCAAATTATTAATTGATGTGACATTTTAGCACTAATCTACACTACTATTATAAAGAGGAAAGATTTGATTTTTTGTTTGTTTGTTTGTTTGTTTGAGTCGAATAGGCTCCGAAACTACTGGACCGATTTGAAAAATTCTTTTACCATTGGAATCCTGCATTATTTCTGCTGAACATAGGCTAATTTTTATTTTGGAAAAATATAAGGTTCCGTAAGATATTTGGGATTTTCGGACGCAAGGTTTAAAAAATCAACCAGAAAAGTTACTTATTTTGCGTACGCTGCCTAAACTATAAAAGATAGAGGCATAAAATGTTCTAAGTAATTATAGATCTTTTAAATATCTACAAAAAAGTCCGCGACACACTATACCTATCTATGTTGAGTGAGGCACAATAACCATTTTTTTATTAAAAAATCTAGAATTTTTTTTGGACTATTAATTATTAGGAGGACATTAATATCAACGTAAAAGTCCGCGATATCGTATGTCTGACTACTACAATTATTATTATCTTACAATAACTACTTTTTAATCTAAAAATATGCAATAGTAACGTTGCGCTGGTACAAACCATGCCAAACTACTTATCAGCAGGTATTAGTACTTACCAGAGGAGTTTTTAAATTCGCTGAATCCTTCTGGACTTCCACCACACGAACTGACGTTAAAAATCGGAATTCCAATCATGCTTTTGAGGAATTTATGCCTACCAAATATGTGCAATGGGACAAGGCTGCTTATTAAAGAATTAAAGGACAATTTAATTGTAGCTACCATTATCACCGGCCCAGCAGCTGGTCAACTAGCTCATATACCGAGGATACCGATGATTCCAACTGATCTGCCAATCCCATTTAAACGGCTTCAATTTCCGGTAAAAATATCTTTCGCATTGACTATTAACAAGTCCCAAGGTCAAACTTTCAAATTAGTAGGCATCGACCTACGAAAAGAATGTTTTACTCATGGTCAACTATACGTTGGCCTATCCCGAGTTGGAGCTGCTGATAATCAATTTATTTTGCTGCCACAAAATAAAACAACATCAAATATCGTTTACAGGGAAGCTTTAACCCAATTTTAATGGAATCTTTTACGCAAAAAGAAGTATGGTGTAAAAAAACATAAAGCACAAAAGTACAACAAAAATACTTTATACAAAAACAAATAGAAAATTTCAAAATGTATATAATAGTAGATGTAGGTAAGCATAAAATAATAAAGCATAAAACTACAAAAAAAAACAAAATATTTTAAACAAAAAAAAAAAATATGAATAAATTGCAAAATATTATAAATAATAGTATCTTCTGCAGGTAAGGATAAAATAATCAAACATAACACTTAAAATATAAAAATATAAAAAAAAAATACAATAAAAATGTGTTATATGTACATAATAATTATAATATAGTAGTTGCAGGCTAAATAATGTAAACTATTTTTATGTTCTGCTTAACTTAAAGATTGACTACCTTTATTTAAAAAAAATAATTTAAAAACCAATGTCCACCCGTGCGAAGCCGGGCCGGGCCGCTAGTGCCTTATATAGCACGAATAAGGGATTAATAACTTATAAATTATCTTTTTAGCTTACAAAATTACCGATTGAAAAGCCCAAAAAACGTTGTTAAAAACTTACGTATTTAATATTAAATCCACGTGTTTGAGGCATTATTTGACCATTTTTGTTATATTGCTGACGTAATCATGCGGAATTTCCGCCGCGGAACTTCGGCCTCAATGATATTAAATATGAAAAACATGTTACTCAACTTCAATTTCTTTATATTTTATTGGAGTATTATTTAATGATGCATTTTTTCTAATCGGAGTCAAATAAGTAATAACATGTAATAATTGCTACATTACATAATTTATTTCTGGTAATCTACACGAAAAAAAATATTTAAAACATTTTCTATATTTTGTAAAATAAACAACATTCCATATAAGTATTAGACTATAGAGTGTTTTTAAATTTTCAGTGATGTTTTTTCAAAACAAATCGGAGTCCACAGTAGCCACATGAATGATTTCCAGGTTTATCCTGAAATAATAATTAAAAATAAATGATAATAAAATCCTGTATTGATTAATTATTGTTACATAAAGAGTGTTTTTAAAGTCAATACTATAATCTAAATCTATACTAATATTATAAAGAGGTAAACTTTGTTTGTTTAATTGTAATGAATAGGCTCAAAAACTACTGGACCGATTTTAAAAATTCTTTCACCATTTGAAAGCTACATTATTAACGAGTAACATAGGTTACTTTTTATTTTGGAAAATACAATATTATAATAGAGTTCCGTAAGATATTTTGGTTTTTCTGACACAAGGTGAGAAAATCAACCAGTAAAGTTACTTATTTTGCGTACGCTGCCTAAAGTATAACAGATAGAACCATACAATGTTCTAAGTAAATGTAGATTGTAGATCTTATAAATATCTACATAATGTCCGCGACATACTATACCTATCTATGTCGATTGAGGCACAATAATTTTTTTTATTTAAAAATCTTGATTTTTCTTGGACGACATTTAAACACATTTATTTTGTTCATGCTGATAATCCTTATCAAAATAAATTATTTCATAACTAAGTACAGTTTGTGTAGATAATATTTTGTCTTTGAATGATTAAAATTGGTCGTTTGGTTTAGAAGTTATGGCGAAATTAAAAATTGCGATTTACGCTCGTTTCGAAGTGGGCGCTATCAAGGCGGGGGTGTGCAGTAGCGAAGATTATGACCGGCCCTGCAGCTGGTGAATTAGCTCATATACCAAGAATACCAGTGTTCTCTTTAGCAGAAGAATCAAGTGACACTATCAACTTTACAAAACTTGAAGAACAAATTAGACGTTGTATAGATAGCAGTAAAGTAGTGAAAACAAAAATTTTAAATACACCAAAGAGAGACTGGATAAATAATAATGTGATTTCAGAAATCAATAAAAGGAATGTTTTATGGACAGAGCTTAAAAATAATAAAAATGATGAGCTATTAGAGCAATTTACAAAAAAGAGTAGGGAAGTAGCCAAACTAATACAAGTCACAAAGAATACCTATTATTATAAAGAGTTTACTAAATGCTTAAATAAACCAAAGAAAATGTGGAGTCTAATAAATTCACTCGCCACTAATAAAACAAATCATAGTTGTGCTCCTTCGAAACTTATATTAGAAGCTACTGAAATAAGAGACCCCAAACTCATTTGCCAAGAATTTAATAATTACTTTTCAAATATAGGGCCAAAATTAGCAAATGAGATTCCCAAATACTTTCATGACAATCATTCACAAGCGTTACCACAATTCATGCCCCATGTTCAAAATATCTCAAATTTCGAACCATGTACAAAAACTGAAATTTTAAATATAATTGAAAGCTTAGATTCTAACTGCAGCGTAGGGTTAGATGGAATCAGCACAAAGATAATCAAATCCACTAAACACCTAATAGTGGAGAAGTTGACCGATAGCATAAACATATTATTAGAAGATGGTACTTTTCCAGACTCACTAAAAACGGCGAAGGTCACCCCCATTCATAAATCTGGTCCAAAAACCGATCCAGGTAACTACAGACCTATCTCTGTTTTACCGACGTTGTCAAAAATACTCGAGAAGGTTTTATACACAAGGCTTGTAAATTACTTAAGCTCAATTAACTACATCTCGGATCGTCAATATGGATTTAGGCCTAAAAGTAATACATTAACAGCCACTATTGATCTGGTTACTAAAATTAAACATAATATTGACCAAAAAAATATTGCATTAGGAGTATTCATAGATTTAAAAAAGGCATTTGATACTATAAGCCACAGCCTTCTCCTAAGTAAATTGGAAGCGATAGGAATAACCGGTAAAGCACTACAAATACTCAAGTCTTATCTCACCGGACGATCGCAGATTGTAAAGTTTGACCATAATACTCAAAGTAGTGCACTGCCGGTTACCTTTGGAATCCCCCAAGGCTCAATTTTGGGCCCCTTGCTATTTTTAATTTATGTGAATAATTTGCAGGAACTGGGTCTTAAAGGTCACATTACACTCTACGCCGATGATACATGTCTTTTTTACTTTGGTTCATCTATACATGACATAATAACACAAGCCCAAAGTGACTTAAATTCTATATACATTTGGTTCCAACATAATCTGTTAACTATTAATATAACTAAAACCTGTTATGTAATATTTAAAGCTAAAAATAAGCGGATCCCACAACATCCTCCATTAACAATTAATAACATACCTCTCCAACAAAAGGCTTCAGAAAAATATCTTGGATTAACCATTGATGCTCAACTAACTTGGAATACCCATCTAGAAAAAATTAAAAATAAACTTGTAACACTTCGAGGATCTCTGCGTAATATTGTACGATGTATCCCAAAAAATATACGCTACACGATCTACAATTCCCTAGTAAAACCGCATCTTACCTATCTCATCGAAATCTGGGGATCGGCCGCTAAAACTAGATTAGATAAAATACAAATATTACAAAATAAAATTATCAAAACTCTTTTTAACTATAACCGATTAACACCAACATCTAAAATCTACGACGAAACTAAAATAATGAACATTAAAAAACTATACAAATACCACATTTGCTTTTTTATTCACAAAACGCTCAATAGGAATATCCACACTAACCTTTCGTTCACTAAACATAAACAAGTTAGCGAGCGCCGTACGCGCCGAGCGAGCTACCTCGTCATACCTAAACATCGCACAAATTACGGCAAGTCGACACCTACTGTCGAAGGAGCGCAGCTATACAACCGCATACCCTCGCGCATTAAACACTCCCAATCTTTGAATGTTTTTAAAAAGCAATTAGCCGAACATATTATTAACGAGACTTAACGCTTAAGTTTTAATTATTATGCAACGCGAAAGTTTAAAATGTTATATTACTAACGCAAATTAAAATGATTTAGTTTACTGTCTATACCTTTTGTAATAACATAATAACCTGAGGTTTTGTAATCAGTTAGCTATATTTTGTTAAATGTCAGGTACGTACACATTTTTTACCTTTATAAAAATTTAAATGTTTCAAATGCCTTTATGTACCAGTAATTTAACTGTACCTACTTATATTGTATTTTCGACGACGAACGATGAAATTGTATCTAGACATTAAGTAATTAATGTTATCAAATAAGTGGCAGCTTGCCTTTGTTGATAATAAAGAATCTTTAAACCTAAACCTCTACTGATTTGCCTATAAGTAAGCCTATAAGTAAGCCCTTCAAAAGGCTCCAATTTGTTGTAAAAAATTCTTTTTCACTAATGATAAATAAATCCCAGGGCCAAACATTCAAATTAGTAGGAATAGATTTACGATTTTTATTTTTTAACAAAAAATTGAATCCGACTTCCAAGGAAAACACAATATTCTTAAAATGACCTAAAAAATATGAAATAATTCTTATTCTTTATTAGTGCCTTTTTCAAAATTCGACTAAATCTCAACGAATTCTGTACAAAAATTTCATTCGTTTGAAGTAAAAGTACCAATAATTGGCCGCTTCCTCTGCTTGTTCAGATGGAGGCCAAAAAGGTGGCTCTCAGGGCCAGGACGGCGGGTGGGACGAATTGGGTCTCCACCCCATTTCGACAGCTGGAACAGTCTCTCAGTGAATCACCTATCATGGCCATGCCATCAGATGCTATGATCAAGGTGTATAGCTTTTCGAAGCAGTACCAGGTTTTTATACCTTCCAGGGAGGACTGGGAAAGGAAAAACCCAATCGATGTCCGCCCTAGCGACATAGTTTGGTTCACGGATGGATCAAGGAAAGACAACCGTGCGGGAGCCGGAATCTACGGAGGCAGGCCACCAAAAGGCAAATACGCCTGTTTGGGGGAGTTTGCGACCGTGTTTCAGGCTGAAGTCTTCGCTGTCCTCGGTTGTTCACTAGAAAGCCTGGAGATGGCCCTAGTTAATAAAAACGTTTTTATCTTCTCCGATAGTCAAGCTGCGCTTAAAGCACTGACTGCCGCAGAAGTCTCGTCCAAATTAGTTCTGGAATGCATTGAGACGTTAAACATGCTGGGAAGGAACAACAACATCCGCCTAGTATGGGTCCCGGGCCACAGCAACGTCCCCGGCAATGAAATCGCTGACGAGCTGGCTAGGCTTGGGGCCGAGAGTCTCATATATGGTCCAGAACCAGTCTGTGGTATAACTCCCAGAACCACAAAGCAAGTGCTCAAGGAATGGGGTCACAGACTATGCAGGAAGCAATGGGCTGAGACCCCTGGCCTTGAACACTCCAAGGCACTAATTCCTGACTTCAACAAGAAACAATCAGAATTAGTGCTCACCTTGGGTAGGAACCAATTAAGAATCCTTACCAGAAGCCTAACTGGGCACTGCAAGCTCAACAAACACCTAAACAGAATGGGTATTTGTAGCATAGTGACTTGCAGATTCTGTGAGGAGGAGGATGAAACACCTATTCACCTTCTCCTCGACTGCCCTGCCCTACTACAGAGCAGGAACAGGCACCTTGGTCGCCACGAATACTCGTCCACAGAGGAAATTCGTGGCACCAACCCCAACCATATCGTTCAATTTATGAGCAGTATAGGGTTGGGGATGATACTCTAGTGCGAAGGAGTCACAATAGATCCTCATGGGTCGCAGTGACGTCAGGGCTACAGTGACCTGCCTTCTTTAAAAAAAAAAAAAAAAAAAACAATAATTGGGCCATAATGTGATGAGTGATGACCCATGGTGTAATTATGATTGTATTGATAATGATCAGTCAAATTGATGTGTTGGCTTATGCTTTCAGTTATTTAAACACTATAAGGATTCAAAAGTTCTGTTCGGTACCTTCGGATCCAGGGTGGTCGGACCTGGTGCGAAATCTTAGTTTTTGGTAGCATTTACCTCAAATGCTTCAGAAAAAATCGAAATCACTATACAGGGTGCAATTAAACCTACCTGCCAAATTTTTTTTGGGGCTTAGGTATTATTAGGTGAGTCCAAAGAGAAACCAATAAAAATAGGGTGTAAATTTTATTACAATAACATATTTTATACCAAAAAAATTCGGTGCACAATGGTCACTTCATATGTTCATAATAATTATTACGATTACCGCTAGTCCGTCGTCGCGCGGCGCGCCGAACCAGTCGGAAGAACGGTTATGCGCAGGGGTAAAGCGGGGGTGACGCGCGGGGTGGAAGTCGTTTAGTACCACGCGTGCAGTTGTATAGTTAAGTGCTAACACGTAATATTTTGTTTGTCACGGTTTAATTTGTGTGTTACAATGTACCCTAACCACGATCGAGTGTTATTAAATGTGGAGGCATAGGTGGAGGCGCTACATTTTGAGTGGCGAAAGTGGCAGTTACGCGCTCGCCGCGTGCCTTGATAATAGAAAATAGGAGTAAAAACCTTTTGTTTTTAATATTACACAAATCAAATATATCAAATCGTTTATGTTAGGTTACGACACATATACTACATTTTTTGTTTTTTCTAGAAAGTGTGTAATTTAGCCATAAAATGATTTAATTACGAAAAACAGCGTTATATTGAAAATTTAATTTGAAAAATTCTGCTCGATAGAAAAAAATCTCAAAGATGACTGTATCTTTGAGATTTTTTTCTATCGAGCAGAATTTTTCAAATTGTGTACTGATATACCTTTGCGTATAGGAAATTTTCTCAATTTCAAAACGGTTTATACTTAAATAATGACATTTCCTTTACTAAAAACGTGTTTTAAAAAACCCATTTTACGTAGCTGCAACAACCACAGCGCCTTAAAGACAATGTGCAAAACGCGCTAGACTCTGCTTAGAGCAAATCGGATTGCAGTTTGAACTATGTTAAGTGTCTATAGTAGGGTTGCTGAGGATTCCTCTTCCTCTTCCTCATAATGAGGAAGTTCCGCAATAATTTGGGTTCCTCAACCGTTACCGCATCCACATAAATAAAAATACAAAAATCCTCTTCCGCTATCGCTTCCTCAAAATTTAGGAGGAATTTATGAGGAATTTCACTGCGCATGCGCGTCGCGTATCCAATCATGGCATCGCACACGCCAGAGCGTGATGCCGGACCGAACGGGCGCTGCTGTTCCTTGTTCCTTGTCTCTCTCGCCACCCGCGCTGTTTCTTGCTTGTTTGTTTTAATTTTATTGACATAAGCAAGCGTTGTTTTGTTTACGCGTGTACGCACTACGCAGCTACGTACGCAGTGCGAATAATCTAATAATTTGATTTCTATCGAAGGGGGCGTAATCACCCACATTGGGAAACGCTGTACTATATGGACGTACTTCCTCTTCCGCTTCCTCATCCGCATCCTCTTCCTCAAAAAAATATCCTCTTCCTCATCCGCATCCTCTAAATTTGCTCGTGACAATTCCTCTTCCTCCTCCTCTTCCTCATAATCACTTCCTCAACAACCCTAGTCTATAGACGAGATGGAAGTAAATAAGATTTAGAGGTGGGTTGTTTTGATTTTTAATTAGTTGCACTGCACACTGTGTACATACATAAGTTGATTAAATTTTTTAAATACGCCTAAATGCAATTTAAATACCCTCCTATCCCTCCCTCAAGTTAGGAAATCAGTAGTTACCACGATTTTTTTTTTTAGTTTTTGAGGTTATGTTCAATAAAACAACCAAATTAGTGGACTTACGACAAAATTAGTCTTTTTTAGGTGTGGGCAAACTCGGTTCAAAGTATGTCTTATATTGTAAATAAACAGCTCCGATGCTGCGAGCATCTGCGGGAATGCAATGCCCTATCGCTCTTGCGTAACAAATTATAGGCACTTACTTGCACCCTGGCAAACCAACTAAAGGTTTAATTGCACCCCCTATATTTTTATAAATATATTATGACAACTGGCTTCAATTATAATTGACCGACGCATCTAATAATTATTAGATGCGTCGGCCGCGCGTGACGTGCCACCACGCGCGCGCCTCCCCCGCTCATTCCCCCGCGCCGCGAGTGACCGTTCTGCAACGATTTTAAATGGGATAAAATATGTCACTGAATAAAATAACACCCAATTTTTTTGGACTCTCCTAATGATACCTAAGCCATGGAAAAAATTTGGCAGGAAGGTTTAATTGCACCCTGTATATGTATACCACTAGCTGTCCCGGCAAACGTTGCTTTGCCATAATATAAAGTCAAGCCCAATCCCCTCCCCTATTTCCTTCCCTACCCTCCCCTATTACGCACCTGCAGCTCTTCTGATGCTGCTAGTGTCCATGGGCGACGGAAGTTGCTTTCCATCAGGTGCCTGCGATCATCTCGTTTGCCCCCTTATTTCATAAAAAAGTACCTATTTCGCCCATATCATTTTATTGAAGTGACTAAATAAGTATGGTACCATAGCAACATCCATCGCTATCCCGTCGCACAAACAATGGTCGCCGTCAGTCTCGAGTTGTAATAATTAACCCCCGACAAAAAAGAGGGGTGTTATAAGTTTGACGTGTCTGTCTGTCGGTCTGTCTGTCGGTCTGTCTGTCTATCTGTCTGTGGCATGGCAGCATCCAAACGGGTGGACTGATTTTGATCAAGTTTTTTTTTTGTTTGAAAGCTGACTTAATTGAGAGTGTTTTTAGCTATAGTTCATCATGATCAGCCTGCTCCGTGCTGAAAAATCGCGGTTCATCCGGTTCGTGAAGGGCCGATTAGCAACTTGCAGTCGTTTGGTGGGCTTTATTACATTCTAGTTCGTGATATTTATATTTACACATTAATGGAAAGTTGACCTGGTGCTGCAGCATCACCTGGTAATCAATAGGATACCCAACTCCTCACCAACTTAGAGCAATGGTTTAGTGTTTGGGCTTATTTTAATTGCGACAATTAGTAAGACGTAGATAACCAATAAATTTACATGCTGCTGCTGGAGCATCACCTGGATTCTATAGGTGCCGAGGCCCGAGCTCATATGGAGCTAAGTGGAGGTTTCATGTTTGGACTCATATTGACGGCCTCATCCAAAAGGACATTCCTAGATGGTATTCATTGGGATATAATATGATCCTGTTGATAGGAATTATTCTGCACTATAACCAACACAAGTTCATGCTTTTTATGAAATAAAATTAAATTAAGAAATTTAAAAAAGCCCCCGCCAAACAACTTTATAAAGTAAAGAAATAATATATTTTACTGGCTTTAAGTTTAAATAATTCGTAAGTGTAAAGTGATATTTTAGCCCATAATTGTTTTCAAGGTGTGTCGGGGGACCACCAACAGTGTCTCATTAAAATCCGTTCAGTAGTTTTTGCGTGAAACAGTAACAAACATCTATACATCCAAACAAACTTTCGCCTTTATAATATTACTAGCTGTTGCCCGCAACTTCGTCCGCGTGAATGTATGCTATTAAAATCGAGATTTAGGAAATTGAACACCCATCTACGACTATTTTAGTTGGATCTTTATTACACAGGAAATTGTTAATTTACATCAAAGACCCAGGAAACTTGAACCTTAGATACTTATCGTTTTGAAAAATCCTTTCTTTGAAGACCGCTTGGCGTGGACAGGGGATGGGGGCCACAGTAGGTATAGCTAAATTAATATTGGAATTTGTTGTGTACAGTTGCCAATAATAATTATTGTGACAATAACGCTTGAAGGCACGGATTAAGTTCTTATAGCGCTGTCCACGATATCACGGTAGTATGCGACATCAGATTTACACTGTAGGTTGTCTAGCATTGTAGTTCTTTCGTCGTGGCAGAAAAAACTCTCTCAGAGAACATGATGAGAGGTTTATTCAAACATACTGCCTTCGGTCGTACATATTCTACCTATGTGCTCGACTGATGCTAGTGACTTAGATCCGTAAAGTTTGACTTTACAATTTCCATAGCCGGTAACGAATTGAGATGGACGAACGCAGTGGTCAATATCCATTATCCATCCAGGGTTTGGATATAATCGTTTACGAATTTTGCAAATCTGACAAAATTTTTATTTTTGTTATAGCGGCAATAGATATACCCAATCTGTAAAAATTTCAGAACTCTAACTATAACGGTTCTTGAGATACAGCCTGGAGATAGAAAACGGAGTCTTAGTAATAGGGTCCCGTTTTTACCCTTTGGGTACGGAACCCTAAAAATGGTGACTTGATAAGTAATGGAATTGAAGGAACTCCCGAAATTAACAACGACAACCCAAGCGATTACCAATTCTAGCAAAGGTCGATATTTAAAACTTTTCCTAATATTCGTAAACGATTATTAGATCCAAACCCTGGATGGATAATGGATATTGACCATTGCGTTCGTCCATCTCAATTCGTTACCGGCTATGGAAATTGTAAAGTCAAACTTTACGGATCTAGGTCACTAGCATCAGTCGAGCACATAGGTAGAATATGTACGACCGAAGGCAGTATGTTTGAATAAACCTCTCATCATGTTCTCTGGGAGAGTTTTTTCTGCCACGACGAAAGAACTACAATTCTAGACAACCTACAGTGTAAATCTGATGTCGCATACTACCGTGATATCGTGGACAGCGCTATAAGAACTTAATCCGTACCTTCAAGCGTTATTGTCACAATAATTATTATTGGCAACTGTCCACAACAAATTCCAATATTAATTTAGCTATACCTACTGTGGCCCCAATCCCCTGTCCACGCCAAGCGGTCTTCAAAGAAAGGATTTTTCAAAACGATAAGTATCTGAGGTTCAAGTTGTCTGGGTCTTTGATGTAAATTAACAATTTCCTGTGTAATAAAGATCCAACTAAAATAGTCGTAGATGGGTGTTCAATTTCCTAAATCTCGATTTTAATAGCAGTACCTGGATGACCGAGCTTTGCTCGGTATAGCAAACACTCATTGACTTCGTGTTACTTAATAACGCCATCTGCTGGTCGTTAAAACAATTAGTTGCTTACAAAATAGTATTATTATTCGCCAACAGATGTCAGGAAGAGTCATATTTTTCAGTTTATCGATTATCGATAAAACACGAATAAAAAGACATTTTCTGAAAATGATTCCTAGCTAGATCGATTTATCGCCCCCGAAACCCCCTATAAATTTCATGAAAATCGTTGGAGCCGATTCCGAGATTCCAATTATATATATACAAGAATTGCTTGTTTAAAGATATAAGATACATTCACGCGGACCAAGTTGCGGGCAACAGCTAGTATTATATATAGTAGGAAGTAGGATATAGGACTAGTACGATAAAAAGTATAAAGTTTTTTATTTACCAAATTAATATAAACCCTGGGATGTCCTTCAGTGCCACTACCGCCATCACACCAAACAACTCTTTCAGAAACTTCCTTAGGGGGAACTTCAGCAATTAAATTGATTGCCCAGTTCTTGTTTACTTGTTTTGGAGCAGACATAAATCTAACCAGACGATAATCTTTTGAATCCCATTTCTGTAAATTAATAAATAATTATCACATTAGAAAAATGAAGATATACCTTGAATGATTGACAATAGAAACAACTATAGAACATGTTTGTTATATTAATAGCGACGAACACCTGAGTACTTACCAACCTATCATGTATAGAGTTCCACAGGGTAGTGTTTTAGGCCCGAGTCTTTTCCTGGTGTATTTAAAATAATCTTTGTTATTTATAAACACTTTTGCGGTAAAGTTATATGCAGATGACACTGTTCTAGTTTTTACGGGAGAGACTTGAGCAGAAACACAACGAAATGGTGAATCTGGACTAAGGCACGCTATTTCTTGGCTTCACAAAAATTTACTGACCATAAACATAAAAAAAAACAACCTGAGCCCACATTCAGCATTAAAGCACACACCTGTGGATCAAAACAAAGAACCAGTGTTGGTCAGTTGTAGGGTAATAGACCTTGCAACTGTCTAATATTGGATAGAGCTGGTGATTCACAAAAAGCCAACAACCAAAAAAAAAACCCAAGAAACGGACAACTTTTTTCCTTTAACTTCCTTTTTAGGGTTCCGCCAAATGGCAAGAAACGGAACCCTTATAGATTCGTCATATCTGTCTGTCTGTCCGTCCGTATGTCACAGCCACATTTCTCCGAAACTATAAGAGCTATACTATTGAAACTTGTTAAGTAGATGTAGTCTGTAAACCGCATTACGATTTTGATAAGAAAATGGAAAATACTTAAAAATAAAATGTCCCCATAGGTACAACATATATTATGTCTATGGGTACAACTGAAACATTTTTTTTTCATCTAACCTATGCGTGTGGGGTGTTTATGGATAGGTCTTTAAACCATATTGAGGTTTCTAATATCATTTTTTTCTAACCTGAATAGTTTGCGAGAGAGACTCTTCCAAAGTGGTAAAATGTGTGTCCACCCTCTAACTTCAAAAGTAGGAGCATAATTCTAAAAAAAATCTATGATGTTCATTACTATAAAAACTACCAACAAAAATTGGTTTGAATGAGATCTAGCAAGTAGTTTTTTTTATATGTCATAAATGGTATACCTTAATTTAACTTTCAATAAATCAAATATAAAATATAAAAATAAATCAAAAACCTTTTATTTATAAAGAAATAAACCTTATTGCTGCTGCGGAATTCTTCATGGGCCCAACTCGCACTTGGGGGGGACACACATTTTACCACTTTGGAAGAGTCTCTCTCGCAAACTATTCTGGTTAGAAAAAAATAATATTATGAACCTCAATATGATTTTTGAAGACCTATCCATAGATACCCCGCATGCATAGGTTATATGAAAAATTTTTTTTTTGTTTCAGTTGTACCTATGGGGACCCCTAAAATTTTCTATAATTTTTCTACTTTTGTATCAAAATCTTAATGCGGTTCACAGACTACATCTACTTACCAAGTTTCAATAGTATAGCTCTTATAGTTTCCGAGAAAAGTGGCTGTGACATACGGACGGACAGACAGACTGACATGAGGAATCTATAAGGGTTCAGTTTTTTGCCATTTGGCTATGGAACCCTAAAAACGGGTCCTTCTTAGCTCCTCCCTCGGGCTCATCTCAGAGTGACCCCTCTGTTGTGGACTTTTTATTATGTTTATCTCCTAACTAGTCTAAACAAAATACCCAAGTCAAAATTTCTGCTTTCGACTTTTCCAAGCAGGGGCTGCATTATGGACCAGCCAGGTCTGCAGTTTCGTGTTGGGGTTAGAAGGAGAGGTATAGGACAAGTTTTCAGCTTGCCTCAAATAGGTACCTATCCAGAATTTGCTGCCAGCTCTTGAATTAAAGTGACAGAAAGACCTCTACTTTTTAAGTCTACGGTCTACCTGTAATCGACCTGCACGTCAAACGCTAGAATATACAGTTATACTTCTCAGATTGCAGTTTTTGATCAATAAAGAATATGAAATGCAAAAAAAGTATTGGGAAATTTTAAAAATATATACTTGTCCTGTGTGTGTTGTGACATCTTCCACTTTGTTGGTTATGCAACGCATCACTGTCGACTGACTGGATACCATGTTGCGAGCCTGCGCCTGAATTCGGGTAATTCTATACATGGCTGCTGTACTGCTGTTTTAGTAATCCAGGCAAGGCAAAACTAATTACTCAATTTAAATTTGTAAGAATTCCTGGTCACAAATATTTTAAATCTTCTTCTTCTTTTTTTTTCATAATATGGCGCTCGGCTTTTTAACCATGGCCAGCGTCAAGTAAAATATGGCGGGAAAAATTTTTTTTCGTGAAAAGTATTAAAAATGTAGTCAGTAAAGTCAACGAGTAAAGTCAGTTGTTTTAGTAAAGTGGTAGACCCTTGACTAAAACTTTCGATGGAGTTTTGGAGGGACACAAAATGGTACGTTTCTTGAAGTCATATCACTTGCCCACACTTGTGCACGACATCAAATATTTAATGGTTAATATTCTACCAATATTACACATTAAAAACCGAAATAACACAATTTTAGGAAAATAATACAAAAACACAAGATGACCATTTCATATTCCCAGCAAAACCTTCCCCTTCTTCTTTTTTCTCATTATGGCAATGACGCATTTTGAGTATTTTCTTTTTTTTTATTTAATTGTCAAACAGTTTTCATTTTAGTAACTAGATGGCGTATGGGTAGACAACTATCTGTAACTCACAAGTCACAACTTATAGTTTTTTGGATCCTTATTAGAACTTTTAAATTTAGTGAAATGGAATAAGCGCTAAGAAATTTTCTTAGCGCTTATTCCATTTGACTTTCTTAAAGAAAAAAATGATGACACTACTATGTGGCCACTTTTTAATTTCTTCACTTTCTTGACGCTGTATAGTCTTACAGGGTGCAATTTAACCTTCCTGCCAAATTTGGATATAATGATCCTTGTTAAAAATAAAAATACACGTGTTTCTTCTTTTATAATCACTCAGTACTAAAATTTTGAAAAATAGCCTCCGAAAGTTATCCTACCAAACACCACAAAATATGGACACATGCGCGGCCCGGCCCCGCCCCGCCCTTCCATTGTCATTCTTGCAGTGACGGATTAAGACTACTTGATGCCCTAAGCAATCCATGCCTGTGGGCCCCCTATGCGTATCTCAACTAAGAATCGGTCTTTGAACCTTTACTCTTCTGGTGCCCTCTCAGACGTGATGCCCTAGGCAATTGCTTAATAATTTGATTAAGGGCTAATCCGTCACTGCATTCTTGTTATTATCAAAAGTTGCGAATTTTCCCTTCATACTTTGACGGGCTTAGGACCGTCAAATGCAAAGGACGTAGACAGGTATGTTTAGAATAAAATTAATTGATACACATCAAAAGAATGGAACATTACAACTTTTTAATTACGAAAAATAAGCACTTTAGAACTTTATAATAAATCTAAACCACATCCTTTGCATTTAGGCGTATTTAAAAAAATTCAATCAACTTATGTATGTACACAGTGCAACTAATTAAAAATCAAAACAACCGACCTCTAAATCTTATTTACTTCCATCTCGTCTACACTTAACATAGTTCAAACTGCAATCCGTTTTGCTCTAAGCAGTGTCTAGCGCGTTTTGCGCATTGTCTTTAAGACTTTAAAAGTTTGTTAAGCACAACTTTGTCACTTTTAACCACGTCAGAGGCATATTGTCTTCGAGGCTAGCTAGGCGTGTGTGTTGCGAAGTGCGAACTGTCCATAATCCGAGTCTTTGATTGTTTCGCGATTCAGATTCAGGGTACAGCTGCTGCATTCGAGAATCATCAATCAGCTGTTACGAAGACGAGGAAAACTTTCTTGCTCGTACAGTCTCTGGGTTCCGCGGAAACTTTCGCCACTCAAAATGTAGCACCTCCACTATGCTTCCACATTTCATAACACTCGATCGTGGTTTGGGTACATTGTAACAGTCAACAGACACAAATTAAAGCGCGGGGGCCGGGGGGGCCGTGACAAAGAAATTACGTGTTAGCTATACAACTACGCGCGTGGTACTAAACGGTCGCCGGCGACCGGCGCGGCGGGCCTCCCGCCTCCCACCCCGCGCGTCACCCCCGCTTTACCCCTACGCATAACCGGTCTTCCGATTGGTTCGGCGCGGCGCGCCGCGCGACGACGGAGTTAGCGGGAATCGTAATTATTATGAACTTATGAAGTGACCATTGTGCACCGATTTTATTTGGGATAAAATATGTTATTGTAAAAAATTGACACCCTATTATTATTGGTTAAATGGACTCACCTAATGATACCTAAGCCCCAAAAAAAATTTGGCAGGTAGGTTTAATTGCACCCTGTATATTGCGCGATATATCGACCGATAAATCGCACGATATATGGCATTGAGATTTGAGATACTATTACTATAGTACTGGATCCGACCGTAAAATCCTGCAGGAATCGTTTTTTTCGATAAAATATATTTTAAAATAATCTTTAGATTGTATAGAATGGATTAATGTTGGGTTGCCTTGTTAAAAATAGCCGCAAGTACCTCTAATAAAGTTGAATGTTCATGAGATAAATGCATAATTTGCATGTATATTTTTTTCAGTAAATTTTACATCATTTGAAAGAAAATGACGTGAGAAAATAAGGTATAAATGGTTGCCAGCTCTAAGTCGGCCGCAACCTAGGATTGCCAGCCCATAAACAGACAGAGTTCTTCATCAAAATTGAAGCATCGATTTTTTAAATAATTTTGATACCAAATGAAAGTTTTATGCATTTTGTACATGAATACCCATGGTTGCCAGTTGCACGATAGCCGCAAACTGGGGTTGCCATCACTTTTGTATATGACAAATGTTCAGGCCTACAATTATTATGCCTGGCATTATTTGAGGACGTCGAGAATTCGCAAGATTGCTATTTTTATTTAACAGACATTTTTATTTTTATGTGTATTAACCTGTCATTCCTCAATGTCATTCCTTCTTAATTCTTTTACTTTTTTATTGAATACACGCAAGTTTGTATTACGGGCTTTCATTTTGTTCAATTAGAGGTACTTGCGGCTACTGTTAACAAGGCAACCCAACATTAATCCATTCTATACGTCCTAAAGATTATTTTAAAATATATTTGATCGAAAAAAACGATTTACGGTCGGATCTTAGGATACTAGGAGAGAGCCTTATATCTAAGGTGTTTATGCGTCAAAAGCGTGTAATGTTATGTCCTAATTACTAGGACATAACAAAGGAGTCGGTCTGCATATTTCATGTAATAAAAGTGTTAATTAAGGTTTTCAGTGAACATTCAATGCTAGATATTGTTGAGTTCCGCTAAATAATAAACCATAAGAATGGCCAAATAATGCCTCAAATACGTGGATTTAATAATTAATAAGTAAGTTTTAACAACGTTTTTGGGCTTTTTAATCGGTATTTTTGTAAGCTAAAAAGATAATTTATAAGTTTAATAATCCCTTATTCGTGCTATATTATTTATATAAGGCATTAGTGCTAAAATGTCACATCAATTAATAACTTGACTACAAAAATTACATAGCTTTTTACGTGTGTTTACGGATTCTCATTACTTGAACAATAGTAAATAGTTTATCGATATCATGAACTAAATGACTTCCTTTTATGTATTATAATGTGCTTCAAAATGATCGATGAACTATTCAAGAAAATAAACGCACGCTATTTTATATCTTTAAACGAGCAATTCTTATATATATCTATATATATATAATTAGAATCTCGGAATCGGCTCCAACGATTTTCATGAAATTTAGTATATAGGGGGTTTCGGGGGCGATAAACCGATCTAGCTAGGAATTATTTTTAGAAAATGTCATTTTATTCGTGTTTTATCGAATACCGAGCAAAGCTCGGTCAAATAGCTAGTTATACTTGTATGAAAATAAGCACAAAATGGCCACACGATGACGGGCTAAGATTACATCTTTACTATAATACTTTATCTATGATTTAATTATGGTTGATTATGGCTAATGGCACCCATTGAGGTACTATAGACTGGAGAGAGCCTTTTATCAGTGTATAAGCGTCAAAAGCGTGTAATCTTATGTCCTACTTACTAGGACATAACAAAGGAGTCGGTCTGCTTTCATGTAATAAAAGTGTTAATAAAGGTTTTAGTGAACATTTAATGCTAGATATTGTTGAGTTTTGTGGTTCCGCTAAATAATAAACCGAATGGTCAAAGCATGCCTCAAACACGTGGATTTAACATTAAATACGTACGTTTTGAACAACGTTTTTTGGGCTTTTCAATCGGTATTTTTGTAAGCTAAAAAGATAATTAATAAGTTTAATAATCCCTTATTCGTGCTATATAAGGCATTAGTGCTAAAAATGTCACATCAATTAATAATTTGTCTATAAAAATTGCATAGCTTTTTACGTGTGTTTACGGATTCTCTCTTGAACTATAGTTAATCGATATCATGAACTAATTGACTTTCTTTCCTGTATCACAATGTGCTTCGAAATAGTCGACCAATAGAAATATTCAAGAAAACAAACGCACACTACTTGTATGAAAATAAGCACAAAATGGCCACGCGATGACGGGCTAAGACTACATCTATCAAAACATCTATACCTACTATTATAATCTGCGGTAGCCTTAATTGTCAATGTCAAATGTCATTTTGTCACACCTCAGTCCTCATATGACATTTATCTAATACTATGATTGGTTAATGATTCGTGCAAGAGTTTGTGGCGAGCTGACGTACAAAAATCCAAAAAAATTTAACATTAATTTGTTAATTGTTCGTATTGTGCAGGAAATATAAGTTTTGGTTTTTGTGTGCCAACATTTTTAATCAAAATCAGTTGAAGAACTTTGCAGAAACATAAAGTAGAAAGTTTACTAGGTAGGTGTTTGTTGTGCTAACAATCATTTTCCCATTGTCTTTTATGTGTTAGATTTCAGGAATTTAATACTGTAAGGCTAAAAATATTATTTATAGGCCTTAAATTGCTATATTTATAGTCAAAATGAAGGGTCCTAATGTACGAGTGCCGAAAAAACGCGCTTAATCGTGTAGACTTTATCTAATAGAAAATCTCAGTGGATTTCGTGGCGTAGTTGTTGAAGTTCCGTCAAAATAAATTTTATGTTATTTTGTTTTTTTTTTTTTTATCAGAAAATTTTGAATAAGTAATGCAATATGCAATGAGAAATTCCATCTTATCATTGATCACAGTTGGTAATACCAACTACTTGGTAGTTCGTACAAATTCTCCAATAGCCTGGTTGTGTAGCTTTAGATGACACTGCACCGTACACACACTAAAACATTTAACCAACTTCCAGAAAGGAGGAAGTTATATTTTCATCTCTCTTTCTTAGGAGGTAATAAATTATGTGAATCACATTAGAAAATTTTCAGATACATATATTTTTGCACTTAAAATAATTTATTAAGTATGTGACTTTGCTTTTTTAGAAAATGACATCTGGACCATATAATTATTCATATATTTTCAAATATATTATTATTGGAGACATGGGTGTAGGCAAATCATGCCTGCTGCATCAATTTACAGAAAAGAAATGTGAGTATGTCCAAACAATCAAAATACTTGTTGCAGTAAAGCAGCTTTTATGTATAATTAAATTTCTAATTACATTATACAGTAGTTCTTGTTTTGTTAAATCCCTGGTAGGTCTTCAAATGTAAGAGTGATCTGAAATCCGAGGTCAGTCTGATTTTATATCACTTTTACATTTGAAGTTTCCGTGTGGTGTGAAGTTATAGACCTTGTACTTTATTGTATCTATGCATTATAATATAATATTATTATTTATATATTTTTTCCAGTTATGGCTGATTGCCCACATACCATTGGTGTTGAATTTGGAACTCGGATAATAGAAGTTGCTGGGCAAAAAATTAAATTACAAATTTGGGACACAGCTGGACAAGAGAGGTTCAGGGCTGTAACACGCTCCTACTATAGAGGGGCGGCCGGTGCTCTTATGGTTTATGATATCACAAGAAGGTTATATTTTAAATAGAATTAACAATTAATAGTTTTCAAATATGTTTACAATATAAAGATTATTCTCTTTCTGTGGGAATTGTCTGTCCACAACATAATTGGCATATTATGTTGTTGGGCCTGCCCACCAAAATGCCTTAAGATGTGCAGATTGGGTCGTTGAATAGTTCTTTTATTACTGTTATGACAGATTTGATCTCATTATTGTCTGTTTGGAGTTATGAGATTTCAGACTTTTAATTTCACATAAAAAAGTAAAAAAATACTGTTTTTTTTTTCAAAACAATAAATATTCATTATTTATTTTTCAATCACATGTTATGACATCATTAAAGTACATTGCAGGTGCATTAAAATCTGCATGATTTGCAAACCCTAAATACCATATTATAATGCAAATGATAAGGGAGGATCTCCTTGTCTGTCTGTACATGTACAGTGTACACAACTACACACTATAACAAAGTGTCTAAACAAGATAAAAGAGCAAATGTTTAAAAAATAGAACATTATTTTACTATCAGAGAAGTTGATTCCTAGGCAGATGGCGGACCTAAGTAATTTGGTCTCGTTAAGTCAATTAACCCATCCGAAGGATCACAGGTAAGATTGAATTGACATAAGCTGACCAAATAACGTAGGTCTGTTAACTGCCTAGGAATCAATTTCATCGATGGTACTTGAAAAATGGTTTTTAAATTATTTTTCTGGAGTAATTGAAAGTTTTCAGACCCCAAATAGACAATTGTAGCCACAAAGCTGTCCTAACAACTCAATATCAACAACATATTATATTTGACGACCTCTGTGGCTCAGTTGGTGGGCTGTTGGTAGTTCAAGCCGTACCCCCGGCTTAAACTACCAATTCGAAGGGTTCGAATCCCGCCGACGGAACAAAAAGTTTTCAAAAGTTCCTGGGTCTTGGATGTGTATTAAATATGTGTATTATAATATAATAAAAATCTTAAATATATGTATAGTATAAAAGTATTAAATATTTATTTCCATTGTCTGGTACCTGTAACACAAGTCCTTCAGGTACTTAGCATGGGGCCAGACTGATGTGGTGTGAAATCAAAATCAAATCAAAATCATTTTATTTGCTTAGGAATATGGTACAATAAGGTGTTAGTTTTTACATTTTCCACATATTCTACTACAATGATTGTGCAAATATTACAAGTACTAAGTCATATAATTTAAGGTTATTGTCAGATTTATTACATAGAGATAGAAATGTCGATAATTAATTATTAATTTATAACATTACAATAGACAGGTGCATTTTATATATTTTTAGAAACATTTAAGTTACACATTAATTTTGTTTAAATTAACTCATTCATAATATTTTTATCATCGAGAAATTCTTTTACTGAATAATACATTTTGTTAAGGAGCCAGATGTATAGTTTATTTTTATATTGTTTTATATATATGTCAGTTCTTTGAAGCAGTTAGGTAATTTGTTATAGATCCGAACTGCCATACAATACGCGTTTTTACTACAAATGTTGAGTCTTTGGTCAGGTATAACAAGTTTGTGTTTGTCTCTACTACTTTTTGTTGCTAAGTTCATTTTTTTAGTAAAGAAGCGACTTTACTAAAAAAATGAACGTTTGTATTTTTGTGCATAAAAATCTAGAGATTGTTATGCACAAAAATACAAACGTCAAAAATATAAGTACTGACAAGGCAGCGGTAGTATATTAAACTTTTTGAACAATGGCTTACAGGTTTCAAAATATTTAGCGCTCGATATACATCTGATACATTTCTTTTGTATTTTGAAGACTCTGTTCATGTCTATGGAGTTGCACAATATAACGAGACCATAGCGAAGAACAGAGGCAACATGCCCATGATACGCTATGATGGCTGCTTGAACAGACACTGTGTGTTTTAGATTAAACAGTATGAACATATACTTTTCCAATTTAATACAGATTTTATCGATATGTTCCTTCCATCTGCATAAATAGTCCACAGTTAGGCCTAAAAATTCAGTCGATTCTGTTTTTTGTATTTCAACGTCACCGAAATTTACTTTTAATTTATAGTTTGTATTTTGTTTACGAGTTTGGAAGTGAACTAGTTTTGTTTTACTTAAATTCATTTGTAGGTTTTTTTGTTTTAGCAAAAGAGATTGACCATTCTTGTATGGACCTTGGGCTAAGTGCTGCCCAGGATTGCCACATAGTGCATAATGTACCTTAGGCTACTACTATACTTAACACCAAAGCGCATTGAAATCTATCCGAGAGGTTTTGAGAAAAAAATATTTTTGTAGAGGGTTATTACAAATATTTGGACTACACTTATTTATTTTTTTCTGACTCAATCCATATAATGTTTGTAAAGTAAAGATCTTAAAAAGACGATTCCGAAATTATATAACAAGTATGGGAAAATGGTCAAGTACGAGTGAAAAACATAAAAATACTACTCAATCAATCATACCAACAGCTTATTTAAAAAAAAATAAAAGACAGTGTATTATTAAATAAGTTATTTATTATCATTGTAACAATTGTCTAAGACACAATTTCAAATTCTGATGCGCGCTTTGGCGCGTACAACAATTTCTATCATATAATTATTCGTCATCCTCATCGTCGTCTATGATAATACTATCTAAAAATAAAGCAGGGCGCGTTAAAGCGTCTTGGTGCCTAGCCCACCCCAAAAACCAAACAAGGCACACAACGTTAATGATAAAAAAATGTGTTATTCCAATGCTTAATGAACCTAAAATAAAACTAAATAGTTTTGTAGGCGCATGTGTGTTGCAAAAAAACCCATGAATGATTTTTTTTATTTTCGTCTTTTAATGTAAGGAATACAATACAGGTATTCACATGCCTGGGCAGCACTTAGCCCAAATCGGTCAATCTCCTTTGATGCACACCGCAAAGTTTTAGACTGGATTGCACCAACTAACTTTAACTTTAACTTTGACTACAGTGCAAAGTGTCAAATCTTTGGGTAAAGTTAAAAATGGACGCCATCAAGACGCCATATTTAACTATAACCATAGAGCTCGACAAGGTTTTAAATGCATGTGGCAAAAAAAGGAACTAACGCTGTCATCATACAAAAGCCGCAATTGTTGACAGTTCTCCTTTACCAGCAGCGCCCCCGCCCACGCGCATGTATAACCTTGTTGGATCAGCTGTCATCTGTCAATTTCTCCGGGCAAAGTTAAGGGTAAAGTTAAAGTTAAATTTACCTTAACTATAACTTTACCCACGCCTCTGGTGCAACCCAGTCTAATTTCGATTTTCACGTCATTTCTTTTAGTTCCCCTGATAAGTATAGTAGTATCATCCGCAAATAAAATAGTCTCATGTTCGAAGCGTCCATATATATTATATTATTATTATCTTGTATGAAGGTGGTCCCAGGTTCCATAAATTTTTGCACTTCTCTAGTGACAACTATTAGTTTTCCATTACTGAAAGTTGTCAGTAGACTGGGACAGTACATAAAGTACTGGATAGGCTATCCACAACTTAGGGCCGATTTTTCAATCCTCAGATAAACAGGTAGATAGTATTTATTCGACAGATAGCATGATATTGAATTTTTCAATCGTCAGATAGGACTTAACCGGTGAATAACCCCGTTAACTGAGGAATAAAACTATCCGTCGCGCGAACCACCAAATAACCGTTATTAGACAGATAGTTTACGTTGACATTGGTAACTGGTGTTTGGCTTGAGGTTGTAATTTACGTTTATTTAATAACTAAGGATATTTTCGATGAAATTGATGATCTGGCAATTGAAGAAGAGGCCATAATAAACGAATATATGAATCGAATGAATCCTTTGGAAAGAAAAGAAAGAATCATCAGATCGAGGCCTGATCATTATAACATGTGGGATCCAAAAGATTTTCAGCGCCGATTCAGACTTTAAAAAGAATCTGTTCTACATTTTCTTTCTCTTATAGAATTTAAAATTAAGCACGAAACACAGTCAATAAATAGATAGATACCTAATCAGGTATCAGGTACCTAATACAGTTGGTGCGGTTCAAAAAGTCTTTGTTCGTCACAGCATCTGTCTTTTTATTTTCAATCACAATAGTTAAGCAATAAATGTGCACAGGCGTCCGAACGAAACAGACAAATAACCAAAAAACAATGAGACTCAGTCTGTCTTACTCTAACAATAGAGTATTCAATATATTTGTTTCAACTGTGTAAAGTGCGAGTTGCCAGACTTCAAAAATTCGGTCAGATAGTTATCTATGGAATAAATGACATTTGAAAAAATGACTGTGACTTATTCGACGGTTAAACTATCAGTTACCTATCCGACATAGACAGTTAACTATCCGACCTTTTATCTCAGGATTGAAAAATCGGCCCTTATTTGACAGATAATTATCTGTCAAATAAGTTGTGGATAGCCTATAGATGTATTATCCATACTCTATCTGTCAAGTTAAGTGGTGGATAGCCTATCCGGCATTTATCAGGAAGTGGTTTACCACCAGTATAAAAATAGAAAGTTCATAACTGATTGGCATTCTTATACTTAACTTTTTTTAATACAGGTCTACTTACAACCACCTTAGTAGCTGGCTTACTGATACCCGCAACTTGACAAACCCCAGCACTGTAATATTTTTGATTGGCAATAAGTCAGATTTGGATGGTCAGAGAGATGTAACGTATGAAGAGGCAAAACAATTTGCAGATGAAAATGGACTTATGTTTGTGGAAGCAAGTGCAAAGACGTATGTATAAAATACTTTATAGCTCAGTCAACAAAGTAGTTGTAGAATGCGTGAGTGGGAACCTAAGCCTATTCAGGGTGGTTAAGGACAAAACATACTAAAAGTCCTGACGTCTAGGAGGTGAGCCGGAGGGAGGGGAGGGCGACAAAGGTCTAAATTTTTGGTTTTTCGTCAATAACTAAAAAAATATGCGTTGTAGCAAAAAATATTCTATGGTGACATTAAAGCATATTAAATTCTCTATAAATTAGCTTCTATACAGTTTTTCCAAATTCTCATCCGTTTTCAAACTACACGCTCAGGAAAAGTGAAAATTAAAAAAACTTTATTTTCAATACGTAGGTATTCCTTTCTAATTCTGTTTGCAGCGACAAAAATATATTGTTCTTAGCTACGAATAATAAAAACTAAAAAAAAGTAACTCCGTCAAAAAACATGCTCCACAATACTTGTCAAATTTAGGTGACACAATATTTAGGTGACCTTGAGTGGTACTAGGCTGACGTTACATGACAGGTCAAAAGGAACCAAATTTAAAACGGTAATAGTATGGGACTTACGATTCCTTAGTTTTTATTATTCGTAGGTTCTTAGTAAAGCCTCAGATGCAGGTAAGTCGTCTATTGTTCTTGGCGTCAAGATATTCCCTTCACTTTTCCACCCTCACTCTTGAGGGGTCAGCTCATTCCCTAAGATTCATTATGTTTTTTAAACAAATAACTAGGGCCCGGATTTATATGTAAATACCATCGACATAAGAAGCTATATGGACACGAAATGACTACGAAAGACGCCTGCCTTCAAAATTTGTAAACTAAAAATGGCGGATTTCACTAGAGTGATAGTCACTGAATATTAAAAAAAATATCGATATCGATACTTTTCCAAATGAAAGTAAAGGCAAAGACCTAATAGGTCTTTGAATTCAAAATTTGTGGACTAGAATGGCGGATTTTACTAGAGACGTCACTGAATAAAAAAACTTCATATCGATATCGACTTTTTTTATTCAGTGACATCTCTAGTAAAATCCGCCATTTTTAGTTTACAAATTCTGAAGACAGGCGTCTTTCGTTGTGATTTCGTGTCCATATAGCTTCATATTATGTCGATGGTATTTACATATAAATCCGGGCCCTACAAATAACTAAGCTGGCAAACAAGAGTATGGTCTACCTGATGTAAAATGGTTACCATAATTCCTATGCGACGTCTGCAGCACCAGGGGTGCTACAGGTGCGTTGCCATTTTAAAGGGTGTGATGAGGGATGTAGGGTTCGGTGAGTGAGACCCTCTCACTCACTGAACGAAGCACAGTAGCGATAAAGCTATTATTCAAACAGAAATAAAAAGGAATATTAAAAAATGAAGCTATTCTTAATTTTCACTTTTTCTGAGCGTGTATTTCGAAAACGGATGAGAATTTGGAAAAAGTGTATATCTATATAATCTAATCTATAGAAAATTTAATAAGCTTTTAATTTTAACCTGTCAAAATGCCTGCTCACCTAGACGTCAGAACTTTTAGTATGTTTTGTCCCTGATCACCCTGAATAAGTTCAAGCCGAAATCGCTTAGGTTCACGCACTCTATACCTTCTTTTGAGCCATTCGTTAACCGGACTATTAATGTTACTACAACATTGCATAGGGACATGATTTAAATAATATATTGTGTAATAGAGCATTTTCAATAAAAATGGTTCTTGTAAATTATTACAATCTGTAAATGTCTCATTTATCAGTTGAAAGTATCAATAAAATTATTATTAACTTCCTTCATACTAGGTAAATTGTTATATTTTTAGAGAAAAATCGAAAATCAAACAATTATAAAAGACCACAGTGTCACCAATTGGACAAACAATCTTTTTTCATTATTTAAATAATTGAAGCTCCAACGCTCCAACTGTATTATATTTGATTTGTCTGAGTAGTAGTATTTAGTTTTAGCTGTTAAAGTAAATTTCAAACGAGCTAATCACTAAAAAGTGTTTTTTAATTTAAAAAAATTTCACACCAAGGACACATTTCTACTACAGCGTCATACATTTCGATATTATGGGAACGCCACTGTTTTTACTATCGTATATAAAACACAAATAATTATATAAAATATTTGATCAAATTTTAGACCAGTGAACAGTTTTTTCTGGAAATAGCTTAAGGATTAAATGTTTTATTACTTTTTAATTTTAGATTATCATTTATCCTGGCCCCTAGGACATAGTATTATTATAAAATAAATGAATCTAAGTGTCTACTAAATTAAAGAAAACAGTCATACAAATTAAAAATTTCAAACTTTACTTTTATAGGAGTGAGGTCAAGATAGTGGTAATTTTTATGATATATATCATCAAAATTTCAGCTTTGTTCGATATCTCAAAGCACCCTGTGAATATTACCATATCGAAATCACGGGTTTTTAGGTATCAATAAAATATTACATCCAGTCCAGTATTTTTCAAGATGTGACCTGCGGGGCTAAAATGGTCGCTTTGAAGAATCATGATATGAATCTTAATATGATTAATTTTTCTAAAATCGCAAAATGCAACTCTGCTTGCAATTCATTTCTGTATTTTTGTACTAATTTGACATTTGTCAGTTTGACAGTTTTGACGATTCATTTGCTGAATTGATTGAGAGGAATTGCTAAATGTGACCATTTTAGCCCCGCTGCAGTCATTGCTATGTAAAAATATTATATTCGTGAAATATATCATATCTTTACGTTTATAAATATTATATCCGTGGGAGAGCCATGCTTCGACACGAATGGGCCGGCTCGACCGATGAAATACCACGTTCTTACAGAAAACTGGCGTGAAACAGCGCATCCCGTCCATGGGCGACGGAAGTTGATTTCCATCAGGTGACCCGTTTGCTCGTTTGCCCCCTTATTTCATAAAAAAACCTTTTGTTAATGTTCTCCTACTTTAGACATCAATAATTATTATAATATTATTTTATTGTTTTTATAAAAATTAATCTTACGGTCCCCCAGGTTGAAAAACACTGATCTAAGCAAATAATTATTTAAATTAATTTTTGAAGTGAAAACTTCTTTAGCGTTGAGCACTTTTGTGGGATGGGTAAAAACTTTGAAACTCGCGTCAGATTCTCGTGCTGATCGAAAAACCGTAAGACGGTTGGAGAGTAGTGTTGTAACATCGAAATCGATTAATCGAACAATCGATTGTTTTTTTTTTCGATTGTCGATATTTTTTAATCGATTGTAAGGGTTTCGATTAATTTAAAAAATCGATTTTTTAAAAATCGATTTTCATAAACAATGGGTTAAAATTTTAATCGATTCTAAGGGTTTCGATTAATTAAAGAAATCGATTTTCTAAAAATCGATTTTCATAAAAAATGGTTTAAAAAAAATTGTAAGGGTTTCGATTAATTAAAAAAAATGGTTCTTTTAATAATCGATTTTCATAAAAAATGGGTTTAAAATTTAATCGATTGTAAGGGTTTCGATTAATTAAAAAATCGATTTAAAAAAAATCGATTTTCATAAAAAATGGGTTAAAAAATAATGCACAACGTTAATGGGCAATTTCAGAAAAACGTGTGCGGGGTATAAAATTTTATTTTAATTTTTATGTAAAATTTTTCTTTTTTTCTATAATTTTTTCCTATAATGTAATAGGAAATATAGTTTATTATACAAAAAAACAAAAAAGAACGCGGAATTTAAGGCATTTTCCTGATAATATCAAAAATGACCGTAGAAAAAGTCACCCAACGGAGGTCACATAATGCTTCTTGTTATTTTAAATTGTTTAAAAATTAACCATCTTATTTAGCACTAATACATTTTTGGTATCAAATACTATACAAGCTTTGCAATGTGTAAACAATAACAATAATCAAAGAAAAGTGATTAATAACAGTAAAACTTGGTCACATACCTGAACAAAGAAATTGAAACACCTGCACTTCAACAACATTTCCGCGCTTTTCACTAGTTAGTTTTCCAGTAAAAACAAAAAGACGTATAGGTACGTCTTTTTGTTTTTACTGGCAAACTGCAAACGATGAAGAACATTCGTTTTTTTGCCAGATCGTGCCGAATAATTTCTAGTATTAGAAGAATTTTTGCAAAAACGAGCGGTCACAAAGTGGAATCTTCCGGAAGACTAAAATTTTCGTTTTAAATTCAAATTAATTTTTAAAAGAAATTACATATAAAAATATATAATTGATACTTTCAACTGATACATTTGACTTTTGAGATTTTAAATTATGTATAGAAATCACTTCCAATACTGGATATTTTTTAAAATCATTATCTCATCTTAGTTGGGAAGGGGACAGGTATATTTGATGGTTTTCAATACTTTAAAACCTTCGTAAGTTTTTTATTTACTAAAGTAACAACAAGACGACAATTTATATATGTATTTAAACATATCCTTTTTTCACTTAAATTAATATATTCTGTTAAAAGTTATTTTTCTCAACAAAATAAATTAACAAAGTCGAGGGACAAGGCAAAATCAGGGGGTACACATTTTTTTTGAAAATGCCCTAATAATCAAGTTTTCACTTCTGCCGGCACTCCCGGAGTGCAACCCTTCTTTTTTTGTTTGGTAAATGTGTTACTCTCAAAATGTCAGAGCATGTTTTATGTCTGATGTGAGCCTAATCCAAATTATTCTCTCTTTTTTATCAGCAGTGACCAGTAAAAGTATTTACTGGTCTGTGGTAATAGATAGGTATAGAGAGATATAAAGGTCATCGCACATTACACGGACTCAACACAAGTCCAACACCCTTCCAACTTGAACTATCGTTTCGGTATCAACGGGTCGACTAGTCACTAGACGATCAACCGTCAGCCATCAGACCAGTGAACAATTTGGCGTCAATGAGTGGGCAACGCGTCCTCAACGAGGGGGAAACGCATTATCAACTCGACCTTATCAGATCTAACCAGTCGTAATCCAGATCTGCCTGCTTAGGATTAGCAGGCAATGCGTCGCCCGCTAGCAGTAAGCTCGTTGAGGACTCGTCGGCAACGTATTGCCCGTTTGTCCGTCGTTGTGCACGTGTCGACAACGACGGACAAACGGGTTGATAACAGGCAATAGGTGAACAACGCGCGGACCACGCGTCGTAGACTTTCAAGTTTAAACTTACGTGTTGAAAAATTCACTCGTATGTCCCACAGAACAAATCTATTACATTATAATGCCATACTGTGAGTTAAGTAGTGAAGTTGACTTTGAGTTGCTGTAAAGTGCTATGATCTTAAGTCGGCGCCAAACTTTGGCACTATTATATTTTTTATAGTTTTTATTATTCGTAGATTATTTATTATTTACTTATACTAAAAATATTTCATTAGTACACATTATGTAAATAATCTTGTACAGTAGAAACTCGAGTATCCGGCCCTCAGTTATACGGATTCACGATTATCCGGACATCGACCAATGTAAACCTTAATTATTTTTAAATAATAAAACTTAAATATTTATTATTTATATAAATTTTGTATTAAAACATTTACAGAGGTCAAAATGTCGAAGAAGCATTTCTGGAAACTGCTAAAAAAATATATCAGAGTATTCAAGACGGCCGCTTGGACCTAAACGCCGCAGAGTCCGGCGTGCAACACAAGCCGGCGTCGCCCGGCCGCCCGCTCGCCGCGCCGCCGCAAGCCAAAGACAACTGCGCCTGCTAGACCCAGTCGCCGGTTTCATGTACTATCAGAGAAGTTGATTCCTAGGCAGATGGTGAACCTAAGTAATTTGGTCGCGTTAAGTCAAAAGCGTCCGACCGATCACAGCAAACATTGAATTGACATCTACTAATAATAAAAACTAAGGAAGAGTCACTGTGTCAAAAAATTTGTTCCGCGAGCTACAAAAAGAGACCCGAATACATGCATACTTTATGCAAAAGGGGACCTGAATACATACAAGAATTTTGTGTAATTATAGAAGTGAATTTGATTGTTAGAGCTAGGTTAGAGCGCTTACAGACGAACGGCACGCGTCGGCGGCAGTCCACAGCAGACGACGGCACGTGTCGGCGGCAGTCGACGGCTGCCGTCGACAGTTTATCACGCTTGCAGTTAACGTACCGCGTTAAGGTAAGCGTCCACAGGTCGATATCGTACGCAACGGAAGTTTCGAATCAAACGGATTTTTTTTTTCAGTACGTCCATTGTATCGGCAGCGTATGGATTACCGACTAGCCCGGTTGTTTATCTTCAAATTAGTACAAACAAAGTTCTTAAGCAAAATTTCTGCTTTCGACTTTTCCATCCACACCCCCCTTTAGAGCATTCATTTACTAGGATAGTCGGTAATCCGTACGCTGCGAATTCAGAGGATGTACTGTGAAAAAATTATCCGTTTGATGCGAGACGTCCGTTGCGTACGATACCGGCCTGTGGACGCTTACCTTTAGGCGGTACGTCACAACTGGGGGCCTACCACCACCTCTACTAAGCGACACGACACCGTTTGACAGATAAGCAATAATACTTTAAAGTCAAGCTAGCTATCTTAAAAAAAGTTGATATTTCACAGCGGATTTAACAATGTTTTGCATTTTTAACTGTTTTTTAGTAAAATTATATTTAAAAAGTGAGTACCTACGGTAATGTTACTGTAATCTATATATTATATGTTACGCTCAAAGACCGAAATCGCTCAATGATCGAAAAAATGGCTCACAACGCGTTGTGGTTACAGTGAAACAGCCACGACACGAATTTCGCGTCGTGGCTCTAATGAAAACGAGTGGCAGTCCATAACTACAAAATATTTTTTATTTTACTAAATCACTGCTTATCGTGTTTTTCATTATCATTTGTAAATATCCATAGTTCCATAATATCCATGCTAATATTATTACTGTATGTCTGTCTGGCGCAACGTGTTATTGTTTGTTGTTGTTTTTTTTTCTAATATAAGTAAGTTAATTTGATCTTAATAAATTATAAAAATTTAGCTTTATTTTTATTTATATAATTTAAATATAATACCTACTACTAGTTGCTGCCCGCAGCTACGTTGCGCTAGACATACAGTAATAATATTAGTACGTATAGTATGGAATTATGGATATTTTATAAATAATAATGATAAACACATAATTTATTTAGTAAAAGAAAAAATATTTTCTAGTACGCGTGGTAATTCAAATATAATCTTCCATACCTATGGAGGATTAATCAATCAAGAACAAATCAAGAAAAACGAATAGCATATCAGCCACGACACAAATTTCGCGTTATGGTCTTTTTGTGATTGCCAGAACGCGTCGTGGCTGTTTCACTGTAACCACAACGCGTTGTGAGCCATTTTTTCGCTCATTGAGCGATTTCGGTCTTTGAGCGTAACATATATAAAACTCAAAGGTGACTGACTGACATGGTGATCTATCAACGCACAGCCCAAACAACTGGACCGATCGGGCTGAAATTTGGCATGCAGGTAGATATAATTATGACGTAGGCATCCGCTAAGAAAGGATTTTGACCAATTCCACCTCCAAGGGGTTAAAATAGGGCATGAAAGTTTGTATATAATAATACTTCTTAACGCGAGCGAAGCCGCGGGCAAAAGCTCGTCTTACAATAAAGTGTTCTGGAAACATGATAGTTGGGATGGTCGTGAGTTCATGACTCGTGTAGGTCCCCTGCATGCGTCATAAACTGTCAACGGCTGCCGTCGACTGCCGCCGACACGTGCCGCTGACACGTGCCGTTCGTCTGTAAGAAGCCTTAGGGTTTCGTAGCTATTGTCATTTGTCATATTTTAGTGTGCGAAAAGGAACCAAATTCAAAACGGGTGAAGTATGGGAGTTACGTTTCCTTAGTTTTTATTATTCGTAGATTGACATATTATTTTAAGCCGACCAAATGACATAGGTCCGTTAACTGCCTAGGAATCAATTTCCTCGATGATACAATATCTAACTCGTAGGATTAACTATACTTATTATTAATGTGGTCGATATATTTTTAACTGATCAAATTATGATCTGTACTTATATTTTAATGTATATATAATATAAATAAATGGATAGTATCAATATTTAGATGAATTCATAACTCTTGGGTTCACGGGGTGGAAACAATACAATCTGCCTTAAAAGTATTATGTTTGTCTTTGCAGCAAAGGAAACGACAGATCCCAGGGACACAATTTCTGCGCAAACATAATATGACATTCCATTGTCGATGTGAGTGAACCGTCACTCAAAACTAAAGATGCGTGTAATTTATATCATCGACACAAGGGGCGCTTTGATTTTGTCGAATACACGGTACACCATATACAGTGTGTAACAAATTACAAAAATAAGTGATAATACTTTAGGGTGTGTACATGTTCCTTGTAGTGAGTTCACTGTGAAAGGAGCAGCGCTGAAAGAGTAAAACATTTTTTCACTTTTGTATGGGCAAGGGCCCGAGCGTCACGAGTTTCCCCATACAAAAGTGAAAAAAAAATTGGTCTTTCAGCGCTGCTACTTTCACAGTGAATTCTCTACAAGGAACACGTACACACCCTAAAGTATTATCACTTATTTTTGTTACACCCTGTATAACACCAATTTAGTGTACCACAGAGGGTTTCTTTCTAAAACTAGAAAAAATGTAGGAAACATTTTTAAAGTCAAGTTAAAGAACTATTTGCAAAGCCAACCTGTGGAAATCCAACGCGTATTTTAATGGAATTAATTCCCTTAGGGCGGGTTGCACCAACTTACTATGACTGTAACTAACTATAACTACAATGCAAAATCTTTGGTTAAAGTCAATAATAGACGTCGTATTTAACAATAACCATAGAGCTCGACAAGGCTTGGCGTGGACGTGACGTAAAAAGGAACCAACGCTGTCATCATACAAAAACGCCATTTTTGACATTTCGCCTTTACCAGCAGCGTCCCCGCCCATGTTCATTTAGAGCTTTGTCGGACCAGCAACCGACATCTGTCAAATTCTGTGGTCAAAGTTAAGGTTAAAGTTATGTTAGCCTTAACTATAACCATAACTCTGACCATAACTGTAACTATAACCACGCCTCTGTTGCAACCCACCCTTAGGACACCAACATTTTTTTACAGAGCGAATCAGTCCGTCGATTGATGGCTTTATAATTTATATATTATAATAATAAAAAAAAACATAATATATACTACTAGATGACGCCCGCAACTCCGTTGCGCCAAAATTCGTTTATTGCGGCGGAACCGTACATTTTCCGGGATAAAAAGTATCCTATGTCCTTTCTCGGGTCTCAAAGTATCCCCATACCAAATTTCATCAAAATCGGTTCAGCAGTTTGGGCGTGAAGAGGTAACAGACAGACAGACAGACAGACAAACAAACACACTTTCGCATTTATAATATTAGTATGGAAGTATGGATTATAAAATTCGATTTGCTAATAACAAATATTTTCGTAAATTAAATAATATATTGTGAAACTAAACGAGCTCGTTAAAAAATATTTTCTGCATACATTTTTAAGTACCTAATACCGAATACTTGAAAAGCCTAAAAACTTAAGATTTTTTTTCAATATATTTACCAGATTTTTTTAGGGTTCCGTACCCAAAGGGTAAAAACGGCGGGACCCTATTACTGAGACTTCAATGTCTGTCCATCTCTCTGTCTGTCTCCAGGCTGTATATCAAGAACCGCTATACTAGCTATAGCGGTTCTTCTGAAATTTTCACAGATTATGTAAGTATTTCTGTTGCCGCCATAACAACAATTAATAAATACTAAAAACAAAATCAGGTACGCACTTTATTATTCACAAAATCCTTAATTATATTAATTACAATTTAACAATAATAATAATAAAATTAAAATAAAATAAAATTGTAATAATCCCATACAAAGAACTCAAGTTTTTGCAGACTTCCGCTCCATAACGGTACGGAACCCCTACGTTACGGTACGGAATCCTTACGTTACGGTACGGAACCCTTACGTTACGGTACGGAAAATAGACTTAAATATGATGCAATAACACAGGTAATGGTGTTTCTTAACATCACCACGCTTAGTTCCTGGGGAAATTTTAATTAAAACAGTAAATATTGTTTATTAGAATCAAGCTTGTATCTCCTTTAATTTTTTGCTAAAACAATTTAAGTAATCCTAAAGTCTAGGACTTTCTGCCGCGCTCAGAGTGGAAGATTAATACTTAAATGTAATTAATTAATTTTTTTTAGCCCCATACATTATCTGTCAAACTCTTCATTCTTCAAATTGAAGGTTAATCATAAATCTTAAGGCAAGGTCTTATCTCAATCCAAAACGATAACCTTGCACACAACCAAAAACCAAGCGTGTAGGTACGCATCGCAATAAGATTCATTTTAGCTTAGCATAAAATTGTAGTTTCTAGGGGCGGATCTTCTCTATTTTTCATGTGTTTTTTAAATATCTTTCGAAATAACTATTAAGAAAAAAGATTGTTCGGTTCAGACCTTTTTAAAATAGATTCATTAACAATTTATTAAAATAAAATGTAAGTTATTCTTGTTATTACTTATATTTCGATGACAAAGAGTTTTGTCGGAGTTGAGTTTGTAAATTAATTACAGCGAAAGTATTATTTTTTATTAAAATGTTTATGGCTTAAATCCTTTTACATATTGTGATCTATATCTCATATTTTTTACATTTCTTTATTATATTGGAACTAGGTAAATCGGGTGTCAAAAAATAACAAAATGGGGTTTCACCTCGCCTTAATTACCTAAATGTCTCTGTATCTGAGTACGGCGCGGCGGTTAGACAATTATTTCATAGTAAAATGTTCATTTTAACTTCATTTTTTGTTGGCCTACGGCAACTTGTCTTGGTGGCCCAGAATTTTATGGAGCTAAAATTTAACTCGCCTCCATTACATTTTGATATCTATAGCGCTCAATATTAGGCTGGTTCTCCTGTCACGCTGACTGCGTGCGCACCTTCGGCACTGATGGCCCGAGATGTATGAAATTGTAGGAAGCGTTTTTGAATAACGCGTAGCGGTCAGCGCTGATATTTCATACATTTCGGTATCGGCGCCGACGGTCAGCGAGCGACAGTAAAATCAGCCATAATATACACGTCTTATCAGTTGTTCATGAATAGTTCGCACTTAGCCTATAATGTGTAATTAATGTGTATTCTTTGCTATTGGTCTTACCACAGCAAAAATGCTTTGTTTGTTGTTCTGATGTATATTTTTTGTTAGTAGACACCCTTTATAATAGGCTATAACTATGTATGGCGCGTGCGTGTAGCCTATTAGTAATTTTATACTTTTAGGCTATATCACGAGATATGCAAAAACCAAATTCTATATTTAAGGCTTATAATAATTTATACATAATATATTGTGACCCATTTCATAAACATAAGTCGATAATATTATGTACCTAAAGTATATTTTATAAACGGTGTGATGTTTAGATACCTAAGTGAAAGTATGTCATGATCTACACTTAAAATAATTATTATTATTGTTAATTAGTGGTGCATGGGTAATGCTGTATATTTATCACAGTTCTTATTCAATGCTTTATATACATATTTATTTTCACGCAGGCATAATTGTCACTTCGTATTTAAATAGTAAGTAGTAAGATGTATTTATTTACAAATATTTTATTTTAAATTATAATATTATTTAGATAAATAAATTACTCGTTTCATTTGATATCTTCGTCGCTGTTGTCACTTTATAACTCAAGAACGGGCTCACCTATCCAAACCAAATTTTCAGGGTTTGTTCGGACTATTTAATAGATGGTTTATGCGAAGTTTGCACAAAATCGGTCGAGTGGTTCTTCATTTATCACATTTTTGTAACAAATGAATTAACAGTAGAAATAAGAACTTAGTACTTTATTGTTTCTTTTGATTTGGCGAACGCTAGCGCGCGACGCACCGGCGAAAACGCCCGGCATCTGGAACATGAAGCTATATAGAGAGGAGCTGGCCTAAGCAACTGTGCACTGTGATTTTCAACTAGGTCCTGACGTCATCATTGTGGGCGGGGCTTAAGTCAGTACACTTTCAGCGTTTATCAGGTGCACACGTTACGAGACTCCCAATAAATTGGTGTTTTTTTGCGTTTTTAACAAGGAAAGGAATAAGGATGAAGTATTGTGTTTTACAATGTCGAAAACACTCAGACAGACGTTCTGATAATATAAATACAATCACATTTCATTTGTAAATAATTTAAAATGTAATTTAAACATAAAAGTTCTAGAACATTTTAGCTTTCAGCGCTAATTATACTACTTGACACTAGATGGCCAGACCTTTGAAAGATAATACAGACGTAAATGCTTATAATTTTGCATAAGTTTATTGCAATAATCATACTTGAATACTTAAAACCGCGATACACTTAGTCATAGCTAGAACCGTACTTATATAGCTTTTATTATCATATTACTTATAAAGCGCCATCTGTCGTCATCTTGTGTAACTATTTTGAATGTAACAAATATCCAGGGCCGTATTTAGAATTAAATTATTAATCAGTGTTTTAAAAGTTGACCAATCGTGTTATGCTATGGGTAATATAAAGACAAAGACATGATGAATACTGACAATGAACTATAATTTCTTAGCTTTAGTCATTGCTGAGAAAAATCGATATCGCTACAGCCAAATTATCAAGGCGTCGCCTTAAACCGGGCAGGACATCTGCTCGAGGAAGAAAACTTATACCCAGGTGACTTCGACGGGGGAATCCGAAAATTTCGCTAAACGACTAAAATAACGTTTACTTAGTTTTTGACATTTTAATGGAAGACTCGCAGCTCAGAACACGTTCGGTATACCTCCGGGGTATAGTTTAAGTGGCCTACAGCTTGGAGGGGGCGGCGTGTAGCAGCGCATCGTGCATGTGCGTGAGCGCGCGGCGCAGCGCGGCGGTGTAGGCGGCGAGGTCGCTGCCGCGGTTGTCGCGGAAGGCGGACGCGGCGAAGTTGACATCGGCGGCGCGCGGGTTGTAGCACGTCGCGTACCCGTCGCCCACCAGCGGCCCGTAGCACATGAACCCGTCGCACGCGCACGCCACCTGCGTAAGTTTTCTCTTTCAGCGCGGCTACTTTTACATTGAACTCTATATTATAATCGTGCTCCCTCACCGCGACCATTCACGTGTAATGTAACATTTTTAGATTCGACTTTGAGCATTACATTATCATTGGATCATTTCTATGATCATATATAGGATCCAATATATATGATCATTTGATCATATCTGCATATTACATTATCATATTTCATTGATCCTATTTTACGTCTGTGGTTTCAATAGCCAAAGGAGAGCGCTAACGCTGACAGGTATTGACGTCAGGGTTACTAGATCTCAGAGAATTCGATTTGTCAAAAGACATCGTCATTTTTAATATGGCTTGTTTTTTGTTATTTCAGCAAGATTATCCAAGTATATAATTAGAAAAATAATTACATTACATTATTTCAAACATATTAACGAACAAGAAATTAAAACCTCTTTTTTATATTAAATAATTTTGAAACCAGATGTCGCCCGCAATTCTGTTGTGCATAAATTCGTTATCGCGCGGGGACCGTACATTTTTCCGGGACAAAATGTATCCTATATCCTTTCCCGGGACTCTTAGTGTCTCCATACCAAACAGCAAAATCGGTTCAGAGGTTTGGGCGTGAAGACGTAACAGACAAACATACACACTTTCCCTTGTATATAATATTAGTATGCATTTTAAATCATAATCACAAATATTCAATTACATCGCTATCGGTTCCAGTTACCTGACTCGTAGATATCCTCATATGAGCGCTTCTCGTAAAGCCGGGGTCGGAATATAGTTTAGGTATTTCAATGCCGTTTTCAATCGCGGTTAATTTTAAACCCAACAAGTGTCTGTCAACTCCCAATCCTTGTAGTGCCTGAAAGTAAAAAGCGGTTGATTATCTTTTGACTTTGTCATAATATCAAGGTGGAGTCTTCACGACCTGGCAAGGACGAGAGCAGAGGGTGCGATGAGGAGGGCTTCACACTGGTAGAGAGAAGGAAGAAGAAGCCCACCGCCCGCAACCATCGCGACACCGCGCCCTATGTACCTGAGCTGCGTCTGCGGAGCGAGTTTTTTTGTTTGTGCGACGGGAAAGCGATGGACGTTGCCATGGTGACATACTTATTTAAATTAATTAATTAAATTAAAATTTATTAATTTCAGACAATTACAGTCCATATTTGTTAGTGGGTAACATAAAACTTATCCTATGTTAGTTAAGATTTTAAATAATAATTTAGTCACTTCAATAAAATAATACCTACGGGCGAAATACTTTTTATGGCAAAGAAACGTTTGCCGAAACAGCTAGTTTGATATAATATAATGATCAGATTTAATATAACGCATCGCAAGCGCCATGATACCCAGCGATGCGTTCGTGTCAATTCCCATACATTTGGACACCTAACTTCGCTATCGGAACTAGCGAATGGATTCAACTGAGCACTCTCGTTACAAATTAAGCCACCGCACGATCGTGCGCAGTGCGCTAGTGTAGATGTCGGAGGTACCAAACCAACTGGGATACAGTCGGTTCTCGATTGTGTCGGGAGTAAGCAGTGACGGATTAAGACTACTTGATGCATAGCAAGTAAGTTTCATTGAAACTGCTGTCGCCAAACTCACACAATAACATTTTACGCACACAAAAGAAATAACCAATTACAAAGAGATTTCTTTTTTAAATACAATGTCGTAAAAACAACCCTAACCCTTTTGAAATAAAGAAGAATTTGAATTTAGCAATACCGACTCTGACTACCGAGTTCAGTTACTCAACGCTAGATGGCGCTTGACAGCTAAATATGATAAGACTTGAAGTTGTACGCAATTTTACACCTTACGTCAACTAATGTAAGGTTTAAATCCGTGCTCACGAATTTCCTTTTGCGTGCGAGTTATGTCCAGCTGGACATAACTATGGCACGCGGGCCACGCCCATATGGCCTTTCCTGTAATGTTATATATTCCGTGCATTAAGCAATCTATGCTTGTAGGCCTCCCCTATCCGTATATCGGTTTTAAACCTTTACCGCCTAAAAACTTTGCTAGTCTAATAGCTATGTGGAAAATACTCGCACTGCATTCTGTGAACTTAAGAATAAAACTGAATTCTTGTAAAGAAACAGACTATTATATTTGCATCGGAAAACGTCTTGGTTGCCTCTTCGTATGATAATCTCCAACTATTTATGAGTTTGAATTGAAATGTGTTCACATCGTGTTACATGAAAATACGATATCAATCCTTAGACTAGAAACATCTGTCACTTCATTTTGTATAGAAAATGACAAGTTTTTTGACAGGAAGTCAATAACCGCTACAGACAGAATTCCGCGATTTGGAACTTTTTTTGGTGACGTAAAAGTGAGACGTGATTCCCAGGACGAATTTTTTGTGATTCTCTTGGTGCCCCGAAGTGATGCCCTAGGGCCTAGGCAATTGCGTAATTTGTATTTAATCCGTCACTGGCTGGAGTAAGGCAGCCTTACTTTACCTGCACAGTGTAATCCTTGTGCGACTTGATGGCGTCGCGCATGGCGGCGACCTTGTCGCGGGCGGGCGTGGCGTCGTCGAGCATGGCGCGCGCGAACGCGACCGACTCGGGGGAACACGAGCGGATGGTCTCGGTGCGGCCGCCCGCGAACATGCGCGTCGCCGCCGACTCGTAGTGCGCGCCCGCCGTTGCGTGGACGCTGCCCACGGATATGTTTTATTACGATTTAAGTACTTAAACGAAATAAATAATAAAAAATGGTTTAAAAAACTAAAATAACACGCTTTATTTAATTTTCAAAAATTTTTACAAATTTTGACATTGTCATTGGCTGTTAATAATAATACGTATGCAAAGTTTCAAATGTAGGCTATTATCAGCCATAGTCGACATTCTCTGCCGCTCCTTTATATTACTTAGTGCATTTTTAATTACATTGATGTTAATTAGGTTACCTGTAGAAAGCGTACTGCATGGCAATCTGTAAAAAGCTGTCTGGGCTCATTTTTTGTGACTTTATAAAGTCTTTTCCGAATTGGTCGAATTTGAAGCAATCCAGCTCCAAGTTGTTGGCGAGCCTGAAAATAAACAAATACAATTTTTATGAGTTTCTAATTCGGCAGTTTTTATGACATAAAAACTTAAGAGGTGTCAAGGGACACCCGGATGGAACGAAACCAAAATAAAAACCAAAAATAAGATAGAGACACAGAGAGAGAGAAACACGCGCTACTGCACGGCTTACAACTATAGCATTTTTGCTCTAGTTGTAATATACCGACACTTTTGTGTCATGTCTTTACAACTTTTTCCGTCTAGCCCCCTTTCGCAACGTGCGATAAGGAACTTCGGTCTAAAAATAGACAGTAACACTCACTTGTCAAGATTGGTCTCGGCGGTTTTGATCATGGATGCTACATCAGTGTTCACGTTAAATTGTAAATGGACCGGCTGCTTGGGTTTCGACGAAGGTGTTCCAACTGGCTTGTTCTGATTACTAAAAAAAACAGAAGAAATTACATTTATTCAAATAAATAGCTACTTATAAAGTACCCAGACGATGCCCGCAACTTCGTTGCGCCAAAATTCGTTTCTCACGTTTGAACCGTACATTTCTCCGGGATAAAAAGTATCCTTTATCCTTTCCCGGGACTCAAGTATTTCCATATCAAATTTCAGCAAAATTGATTCAACGGTTTAGGCGTGAAGAGGTGACAGACAGACAGACAAACTTTCGCAATTTATAATATTAGTATGGATAATGGAAAACAATGAAAGAAAAACAAATTAAAGTCTTTTCGGATTACTTTTGTTTTGTCTTTGTATTAACGTTGTTAAGTATTATATTGTAAAAGTCATATGACGAACAAAGACAGTCTTTATTAGATGTAGGAAGGATGGTAAATGGTATGTGTTATTAAAGAAGTTGATTCCTAGGCAGATGGGGCAAACTTAATATAATCACTATGTTGGGGACCTACGTAGTTTGGTAGCGTTATGTCCAAATGTCCAACCAGCCGACATATTATATCACGTTGGCTGTCAACTGCCTAGGAATCAATTTCCTCGATGGTATATTATGTAAACTTACACGTAGTTTATAATATAATCAGTGAGTACGGCGATGGGCTGGCCCTCCGCCGGCGAGTGCTCGTACGTGAGACCCGTCACGCCGTCCGCACCCACGATAAACTGGAAGTATTATTAATTATTATTAATAAACTTAGTTAACTGTTATTTCAACGTAATGAGCTTTACTTAATAACTGCTTATTTAACTACTTTTTACTCATATCCTAAAACACAGTTTTCCTCAGAAACGTTGGTAACAAATGAAGGTACAACTTTAGGTAATGTCTGAATTGATTGTTAACAGCCGACAACTTTTTGTGTGGACAGGACGATTCGACATAGCGTGTTGAGGATGAGTTCTCTAAGGTGTAGATTAAGATGTATGTTGAGAGTTTTGTGTTTTACCCTGCTTTAATTGATATAAACCTGCACAGTCTTGTCGAACCAGCGATTGGCGCCGTTGTGTTGAGCGCCGTCGCCGTGTATAGTGTGTGCGGCGGCGAGCGAGCGGCGCGCGTCCTCGCGCCCCGCCCACAGCCCGCAGGCGCGGTCGAGACACAGTATGAACAGGCTGCGCTCGATATCGCGCAGGCTGGACGCGTTCGTCGTGTCTGAAATCACACTAATATTATAAAGGCGAAAGTTTAAGTTTGTTACTTCTTCGCATCTCAACGGCTGGAATTATTTTAATAAAATGTTGTATGGAGTTAGTGGATACCTTGGATTAACATAATGGCTACTTGTTACCGCGGCAAAATATCACAATTTATTTACCAAATATATATATTAAGTTGACAATACGGCGAATCGAGATACAAAACTTCATATGAAATGTTAAACAGATTTTGTTAGATTACTAAAATAGGTATGTAAAGAAAGGAATTACAATCATGCATTTTACGTAGGTCGGATGTCTCACATTGAACCAGGCAGCTACATTTAACCACCATTTTATTTCCAAAATGCGACGTTGCCAATTTCTGCAAAAATGGCTGAAAGAGAGGTATTTACTATCTCTGTCTGCCCACTAGTTTGCGTGGCGCCAGCGCGCGAAGAGGTTGTGTGAGAAGCATTTTTACGAAAATGAACTCGAAAAGTAAGTATTCTTTACAAATTTCTTTCTTTTTTCACTTTTTTACAATCAATGATATTGGTCTCTTTATATTAAAACTGTATACTGTAGTTATCCAGCTTGAAAATGCACCTTAATTCGTTACTGTGCGAGATTATTTTCTGGCTAAAATTTTGAGATTAGTTGCCAAAATGTGGTCTGTCCCACAATGAGCCACTTGTAGGTGGTACACATTGAACCATGGCTCAATGTGCACCACCCCACAGGTTAAATGTGTACTAATACCATAATTATTTATTTTGTTACAGTATGGCGCGAAATAAGGTGTTAGTAAGAAAAAGAGGTGGACATTCAGCTGCCAATAATTGCATAGATCAGGCGAAAGTATTAGAAAACTTATGACATTGCGTTCCCAACTTTACGACGTTACGTAGAAAAATACTTGCACGTCAACGTAGAGGACCTTGCTAGGAAGAGATTGCTACCGAATTATGACAATCATCTCATTTTTACCAGCGAACAAGAAGATGTTTATAAACAGTACATTTTAGAATGCACTTTAAAATTTTATGGACTGACCCCAAAAGACTGTCGTAAAGTAGCGTACCAAATGGCGATGGTAAATAACATAACTATCCCTTATAGTTGGCAGCGAGAAAAAATGGTCTAATAATTGAACGAAAAGTTTAAGAAAAATGTTTTGTTATGCTTAAAGTAGGTCTAGGTTATAAGATTTAGAGCTTTTATTAATTATTTTGTGATAAAAATCATGTTGCTCAAGTACAAATGAACAGTGACGTTGTAAACTTTAGTTTTATGGTAAAATAATAAATATAATACTATCGATATTTAGCTTTTTATTACATTACAAAGCAATTTAAATACAAATTAGTCTAAATGTAAATGATTTATAAGGCGGTTCAATGTGGAAAATACCCCGGTTAAATGTGTACCTCCCAAAGGACACATTTAACCAAATCTAATTTTTTATAATTTATTTTTTATTGCTAAAACCAAACAGAATTTTAAATAAAATTGTTGGCCTTATTGAAGTTAAATAAATTTTCAAACTATATTTAAAAAAATTTGGGGAATTAATTTAGAAACAAGCATTCTACGAGACTTTGAAATTTACCCGATTCAATGTGAGACAACCTACCCTAATCTTAAATCTTAATATTAAATATACTATCAACTGTGTAAAGTAAATTTACTCTCCGACCACTCTGTAATTATAGATCTTTGAGGAATGGATGGCTAAGGTGCGGTGGATGCTTCCGATGCAAATTCGGTTCTGGCCGATATCCGATTCGACTTCCGTTTCGGTCAAAAGCTTATGTCAGACATTACTTATAATCTGCTTCTATACACATTCGTAAACTATAAAAGTTTTTGCTACTTAACTTTAAGTAGTACTTACCTTTACTGAGCAATTGATAAGCTTTAGCCCATGTGTCCCGATTTTCAGACGTCAGAACACCAACAGCGCTAATGGCCCGATCGGGAGAAAGGCTTATAATTTTTGCTAAATTTTCTACAATCTGATCTTCATTGAGTTGCTTTCCATCTTCACCCCAAAGGTCTAAGTGGAAGATCTACGAAAAAATGAGTTTATATAGTATGGCAAGGTTACTACTTTATTTATTTGATAATTGTACACACAATTATCAATTTCGTTATATTTTTAAATATCTTTTTTAGCAATCAGAATATTGTATAGCTCTTTGATTTAATCAAAGCATTTCTTTCACATATTGTTTATGAGAAGATGGTATTGAAATAAGTTACGTATATTATTTTGAAAATTTTGTATCACAATAAAAATAAGGCACTACTAGACATACTTACGTGATTATTGTGTAAAACAGTAATATATTTACTATCATTGAAAGATAATTTGTCTCGTTTTTCCCATGGTATGCGACATGTTCCAAATATCTTCTTGTATTGAGACATATCCAATGGGCTTTTGCCCATCATTTCCACAGGAATTTGATCACTGAAAATAAAATTACATAACTTTAAATTGGCAGCCAACAAAAATATTTTAGAAACTTAATTGCTACAGCAAAAAATCTTTGTGTAGAAGCAATGCAAAAAATAAATTAATAATCTGAATAGGAATAAGCAATGTTTAGTAAAGAATATTAAGAAAGTACTTGTAAAAACTATAAAGTTAAAGTGTTCAGTAGCTACCATTTCATCTTAGAAATTTCTATGAGTCCTACACAACTCAATAATTAATTATTTATTATCATGCTATTTAGCAGTTTATAAGCATCACCAGGTTTATGATTTGAATTTGTTTCTTTTGAGAGGAATTATTTGAATAAGAAACTTACTTGTCAATGAGTGATTTGTAATCAACAGCTGCAAGTAAAGTTTTTGCTGCATATCTCAATTGTTCCTGCTGATTGTTGAACTTCCGGAATGGAAATACCAGGCCAGGACTCGAGAATACAACTACTGGATCACGATATTCAAGATAAGCTGTATTTAGCCACCAATCTTCTAGCCAATTTCTATGTTTTTCAGCCCTTTTTAAAAGAAGATCCTTAAAAATATAGAAAAGTAATTTGTGAACTTAATTATCAAGTCCTATATTCTATGGCAATCTATGGTATATGTAACAACAGGAAAAGTTAAAAGTGAACACAAATAATCATGTTAAAGTTATTTTTAGTAAGTTATTATTGTTTATTACACCTTTTCCTCTGCTTATAATATATGAGTAAAACTGAAATTTAAATAATAATACATTATAGTTTTATAAGGGAAAATTTATAAGAAAATTTGATGTCATACATACAGCTATATTTTACTACAGTAAAAATATTTTTCCTATGTATTCAAAATATTTTCACACAAAAATTCATCTAAATCAATTAGCAGTTAAAGTGTTAAGAGTCCGGGTGCCATCACAATTCTCACAATATTTACATACTAAATTGTAATTGTTCATATTTTTTGGTATGTAAATATTTTGCTGTGAGTCTTTGTACAGGAACCTAGGTAATTACTATCTTATGCTGAATAATAACTCAAATATGGTAAAATATATTCTTATATGGGAAATGATCTTGGTAGTATGTTTGTATGAGAATTGCGATGGCACCCGGACTCTTAAGGCTCTTAATACACGGGACAATTTGTCGTTTCGATCGATCATCAAGAAAATCATCCAATCGATCTTTTGAACGTATGTATCTTTTGCAATATTGCTACACACATACAATTTATCGTTCGATTTTAACATCGAGGTTCGAGGAGATAAATCATTACGATAATTGTTCCATGTATTACATACCTTTAAGTCTGTTAAGAGGTTACAGACTGACAAACATTTTCATTTATGATAATAAGTATGAACACTTCATATTTTCAGAAAATAATTTTAGAATATTTTTATTAGTTACCTGTAACTTTTGTCCCACACCATTTTCAAAATCCTTTGCAATTTTAGTTGTAGCATTATATTCATCATCACTTAAGAAAGGGCGAACTGTTTTCAAATATTTGTTTATTGTATCTTGTAGTTTGGGTAGTGGTAATCTTGGTAATATTTGTTCGTTGTGTACTCCTTTAGTAGATGTATAATTACTGAATACTTGTAATGAACTTGCATAGGGTTTCAAAGATAAGGGTTTAGAGCTCAGCTGCAAAATAAAAAGTTATTTAAAATAAGTACTTAAATTATTTCTATAAAAAAATTAAAGAAAAGACCTTACTATTTTCAGTCCCTTAATCATTTCAATATCCTGTAAAATAAAGTTCATTGAATGTGTATTCCAGACAAAAAAAAATAGGTAAGTATAGAAGCAAAAGCTACCATATGGCAGAGAACATTTTTTAAACAAAAAAGCAAAACTTGAAGCGAATAAGATTAAATGTTGTATAAACTCACATTCGCGACTTTAGAAATGGACTTTAGATCTTTATTAATAGAGGACATTAAACCGATTCAACTTTATCTTATTTTGATAAGTAAGTGCGATCGAAGCAATCGAATGCCAGCGAAGTTTGTATGGAAAGTGAAGGGGAACAATTATTGCTTATACCTGTATCACAGCTTTAAGTATTATTAGCAACGTTAAAACTAGTTTTATCAAAAATATCGTATCTCTCTGCGCTACTTGCGATAGTATTTCTCGTGGTCATATAGCTTCGTTCTTGTTCATATTATAACTTAACATGTAAAAAGTACACCTAATAGCACCAGTCAAAAAGTTATTAAAGTCTAAACACTAATTAAAATATTATAATAAAATAAATCAAAAGGAAATAATAGAAACAGAAAGGCAAGTATATATTTGTAGAAGTGTTGGAAAGTGTACCATCGGTCATCGGCACGTCATCGGTAACAGCAGGTGACAGATCAGCTGTATTTGTCACTTTGACAGTTGATTTGTCAGTGTCAGCTGTCAGTAAAACGACTTGTGATTGCCGATGGACAGTACCAGTTATTGGACAAAGCACAAAAACAATATTTTAATGTTAAAAACTGCCTGTTTTTAAAGCAACCTTAGTAATAAAATGCCTGATTTTTTAAAGAAAAACAGATAGTTTTTAAAGCAACCTTAAAGTCAATTTATACTAGCGAAGAGTCGAAGCGCTGAGCGCATCGAAGCGGATTATTATAACTGAATACCTATAACAAATTCAACCTTAACTCCAAAGCCTAAACGCACTTTATTACTTCTGAGTTCTGAGAAATAAAAAAGGCGCGCGCATCCACGCAAATTCGCGTTGATGCGCCCGACCAATGCTGATTGGCCTCGCAGAAGTAATGTATGCGTTACGCTCTGGTTAAGGTTTAAATTTTAATTTTCTGTTTTCACTTCGCTTCGACTCTGCGCTAGTATTAATTAACCCTTAATAAATACATACAGTTCGGCAAGGCTTTATATGAACGTGGCGAGAAAAGGAACTAGAAACGCTTCTGTCATACAAAAACGTCATTTTTGATATCTATTTGACAGTTCTCCCACGTTCATTTAAAGCCTTGTCGAGCTGTATTATAGTGTTTTTGAGCTCCGTCCGATGACTAGTACTGTTCAATCACTATAATATATATATCTTAATATATATATTTCTTGTGTGCGTGTGTATGTGACTGAACTCCTCCTAAACGACTGGACCAATTTTGATGAAATTTTTTGTGTGTGTTCGTGGAGATTCGAGAATGGTTTAGATTTACAGTTTGGTCTACTGGAAAATGTTTTTTCAATTAATTTCTTATTTATAAGGAGTTGTTGATTTTGGAATGTTTTACATTAGATCCGGCGGACGGCGCTATCATCGCATTCAATATTATTCTATTTCAATTTTAGTTTGTCCTGACAGATGGTGCTACGATTAATTTGAAAAAAAATTTGTTATTCAATTCATGTGCTGATTAAAATATTAAATAAATAACACATAGGCTACAATTTTAACCGACTTTCAAAATGGGGGAGGTGTTATGTTCGTTTTCTTATATTCAACGATTACTCCGCCGTTTGTTAACCGATTTTCAAAATTTTTCTTTTGGTATATAGGGTATCATCCCAATTTGGTATTATATTCAGAAAAGTGGTGATCTGATGAAGGATCCATAAGTAATCGAGGGAACTCCTCAAAACTTATAGGGAAACATATGGTGACTTGGGTTTCGTGAGAAGTATTCTAAGCATATGCTGCCAACAAGTAAGATTTTGCACCGAGATATACCTGGTGTACCGTGGTTCGGAAGGTGCTGTGAGAATTCCTGATTCTTTATAGATACAAGTTTGGGAGTTTCGGCGTTGTTTTAAGAACAGAAAGCATATGCTACTATGCAAATTACATTCTTCATCATCATCATCATCATCATCACTACCATATTATACCATTTCATAGTCTTTTAGATCGAGACTCGAGTTTGTCAAGCGATAATTAAAAAAAATCTATATCTACCTAATATTATAAACCTGAAGAGTAAGTTTGCTTGAACGCGTCAATCTCAGAAACTACAGGTCCGATTTAAAAACTTATCTCAGTGTTAGATAGATCATTTATCGAGTAAGACTCATCATTTATCGAGAAGGTTATATTATATTATTACTCTAAGACTAATACGACAGAAGAAACTCAGGAAAATGTGGGAAAAACGGGGGAAATATTTTTTATGGGAAAATGTACCTACGGATTCTGTAAAATTTCTAATTTACGCGGGCGAAGCCGCGCGGGACATCTAGTATATATATACATATATAGAACAAAAAACACTATAAGGTGCATTGGGGCAATCTCGTAAAGTTTTTTGGAAGAGTGAGTATATTGTGTCATTGTTTCAAGTTTAGAAGACGAATTTGTATATATTGCTACCTATAACTGTAACATTTTAGTTATAATAAACATATTTCCATGTGAATTGTATATTTTTTAGTTCAAAAGTATTTACAGATTCTGATATAACTACCCCTTTAAAATATAACCCTATTTCTACTTTTCATGGGTAATTTCGAATACTTAAGGGGTAATTTCGAATAACAGCCGAAACACGACCTAATGTAACAATACATTTAAGGCACATATTTATTTTTATTCTATTTTACTTTTATATTTTACCCCATACAAAAACATTGTGCATACAAGCCATAGAAGACACCAAACTAAGTTTTGTACCGAAAATTTTTCGAAATTACCAAATGCAGATGTCCTCAACATTTGGAGCAAAGAAATAAATAGAATAAGAACAATAAAAAAGCCAACGAAAGTGGTAGCCTAACAGAGATAGAACTATTAACCTATCAATATACAGAAAATCAGCTGGTTAGGGGTGTGTTTTACGGTTCCGTAGTCAACTAAATTTTGTTGATTAGTGAACTAAAACGACTAAAACGGTACCCTAATAAGCTGTTTTTTTGTATAATGATATGTTATTATAGTTATATAATTCAAGAGTAACCTTGTCCTACAAATAGAACAATCCATATTTTAGGACCATCAAATCGGAATATTATATTTTGTTGCGCACCCCTGCAAAAGACTATGAAAAAATTTTTGGGGAAATTTCGTTAACAAATTTACCCCACTGGGGTTATTTCGAATGTTTATTAAAAATCATAGCTAGAGCAACATAACCTATTCTTAGGAAAGCAAAAAACGTCAAAGCTTCTTTAAAACAAACAAAATATTACGCAACTTACCTAATTTCTGTGTAAAACAATACGGGGTAATTTCGATAATTTCGATAATCCCAAAGAAATCATAAAATTGCACTTGGCGCGAAAAAATGAACTTAGCGCACTTACACTGCCGGCTGACGGCTCGAGGGAAAGGAAGTGGGGGAGGTGATTAAATTGCAGAGTGTACAATCTTAGAATGTTTGACACGGTAACATAAGAATTTTAATCCTCCAAAATAAAGAAGACCAGCCAAGTATCCAATTATTGTATGAAATGCTTACTTTTTAATTTGGTAGGATAATAATAGTTAATAACTCCGTCGCAAAATAAGAGATGGCGCTTTCGCATCAGATTTTATCATAAATTGTGCTAGATGTCACGACTGACTTATTTGTAACTAAAATACATATTATGTAAATATAAAAAAATTCAGAATCTTTTATGAAAATAGTATTTTAAAATAAAATATTTTCAATAAAAGGTACTGTGTTGTATTTTTGTAACATAACAGCTATAATATTATTTTTCCTTCTGGTAACATCGATAAAAAATATCCCAACAAAGATGTCAAAGTCAATCAACCTTTTTGCTTTCGAGTGTGGTGCTAAAGAAGCATGTAAAACAGTGTGTCGAGTTAGGCTCGGACATTGTTGCTCGCCTGTCTTTCTTGCAAAAATTAGGGTAAGGGATAGTTCCCTTTGTGAGTGTGGGCTAGACGAAGGTACCTTGGATCATATATTTTTCTCTTGTCCTAATACCCATTGTTCCCTATATGATCTTCTCCCCGCAACCATTCCCCGTCCTATCAATTTTAAATCTGTGTTATGTTTTGTAAATACGTCATTTATTAAAGTGTTATGTACATTTATTGATACTAATAAAATAAAATACTAACCCTAAATGTTTGTGTTGTTTTAGGTTCTCTCAATAGACTCATTTTATAAAAGTAGTACACCGTACACTTGTTTAAGCATTAGACCTTCTTCAACACAGAGTCTTTGCCACTCACAGTTCACTCTGATATTTGTTTTTTTTTTTATAAGATTTAATGGCCTTATTGGTAACTCACCAAGGAGCCATTATTAAAAAGAAGAAGAGGATGAGTGTGGTGCTATCTGTCATAGATATGCGTCTACGCTTTTTTCTTGCGGCTTACGAATTACGGAGAAATTTGTTTGTTTCTGTGCATAATATTATGTCCGTCGAGTAGAGCCTCCGTTCCTCCGGTTTGTGTGTTTGTAAATTGTAAGTGCTGTGAGATTGCTCCTGTGCAAGAACTGAGATAGGACTCTTTGTACTTTGTAGAAGTGTTGTGTTCCTTTAAAATGTTTTGAAATAAAATAATGTTCTTGTAATAAATAAAATTTATAAAATTCTGTTGTTTTATTTTAATTTTAAATGTACATCTAATATTCTATAAAATATATTTAGGTATCTATAGTAATACTAGAATCCATAGTACCGCAATAAAGCGCCATCTGTAACTTTACGACGGTACTAGACCGAGCGAAAGTTACAGATGGCGCTTTATTGCGGTTTCCACAAAATAAAGAGAGTGAGGTCTCTATTCCAGTATATAATAAAGTACTCTGTGTTAAATTGGCGTCTCGGTTAATGTAGCCAGAGCTCAAAATTACTTTCTGTTTGGTAATTATTTGCCATTTTCGGAATATCCCCATTTTTTTTTCTTCCGAAGTTACCCCAATGCACCTTAATATCTTGTTCATCCTACATCATTGCCGGTGTCAAACAATGAATAAGCAAAGAGAATGTCATATACTACGTAACATGAATAAGGAAACACTATAAAAAGTCAATGGTGTCAAATTAATAATTTTTAAAGTTTTCGTTTCGTTTATCTTCAAATCCGTGGTCAAAAGTCAAAATCTAAGTAAATTATTACTGTAATGTCTCTGTCTCTCTCTGATGAGTACTTCAAAGCAAGGCTTTAAATGAACGTGGCGAGAAAAGGAACTAACGCTTTTATCATACAAAAACTTCATTTTTGACAGTTCTCTCTTTAACAGCAGCGCCCCGTCCACGTTCAAGCCTTGGGGCACTTTACAATGCAACAACGCTTTATTTATATGAATGTGAGCGGGGACCGGGGGCGCTGCTGACCTGCTAGTAAGGACAGAGTTAATAAACTACAAATAATAAGGGGAACTGTAAAAAATGGCGTTTTTGTATGATGGCGGCGTTAGTTCCTTTTTTCGCCACGTTCATTTAAATTTTAAAGCCTTGTCCTACGCTTTGTCGGACTTTATTTATATCACAGAGTACTTTTTTATATATGGAAATATGTATGATTTATATTTCGCACCTTCGCGTTCGGTAAGACAAAGGCATACCGCATAAGTGTGAAACATTTTCAAATGCATTCTGCCCTAGTCCGAAGGTATGATTTGTCTGCTGGAAACTACTTTCAAAAGAAGCAAAAGGGGTAAAACGAAAAAGCTTACTTTAGTTCAACATAATAAACATTTTTGTGTACAATCAGAAAAATTGATTCATGGGTTAAAGAAAGATAAATAATAATTATTGTTGCAAATTGTAATAGAACATTTTTTTACATTTTTAAGCTAAAAATTACACATTTTTCTGCATTAGGCAAGTATAGTAAACCAAGTTTAAGTACCATCAAAGAAACTGATTCATGGGCAGACAATAATTTAGATTTGCGACATTTCTTCGGGTAGTCAATTCAATGTTAATTGTGATCTGTTGCCTAAGTTTCACGTAACGCGACCAAATTACGTAGGTTCGACGCAACCTGCCTATGAATCAATTTCTATAAAGAGAGTATACCTACTACATACATCTTACTTTTTAACCGACTTCCAAAGAGGAGGAGATTATTATATTCGGCTATTTTTCTTTTTTTTAGTAGTTTTAAATTTAATAAGCCTAACAGTGCATAACATTAAAAAATAATGTTATGTAGGTAAGTTTAAGTATATTAAATAATAAAATTAAATTTTAACAAAATGATTTAATATCATATGATATGAAAGCCTACATTTTGTGTCCCTTTTTTAGTGATAACTTTTATCACTAAAAACGGGACACAAAATTTTCGCTTTAAATGTTTTGATAAGGTTTTGCTTAAATGTACTCTTTACACAAGCAGCACTATATTTTAGCACAAGGCCGACTTTTAATAATCAGTTGAATTACAATTTGTCTGATTAGATAGAGAACACATTCCATGCAAAACTTAGCTCTCTTGTTAATATGAACTAAACAATTTTTAACACGCTTTTATTAGCTTGGGCTGTGTGTAGTTAACATCCAATGTTGCCATTGGCTGTTAACTACACACAGCCCAAGCTGCAATAATTTTTTATAATTTTTGAGAAAAAAAAGTTGTAAGTTTTTTATTTAAACTATTACTTATTGGAATGTTAGACAACTGTTTTTGCTAAAAGCAGTTTTATACAGGCTGAATGTAAACTACTGGGTAGCCTTTTCTAAGTATAGAGAGTTACATTTTAATACATAAATTATGTGAATAATATAATAATTTATATATTTTACATATATCAGTTTTCACCATAGATTTGACTAGAAGCAGTGCATAAAAATTAAAAAGCATAATACTATAATACTTCATTACTTTCGTTTCGCCTGTTATACTTAAGCAAAAACATTAATATCCTTGACTAGTCCGTTACTATCAATTGATTTAATAGATAATCCCATTAGGTCTTCGGAAAGTCCATCTTGAATATTTCTGGAACGAAACACAATGCCTATTTTTTAAACTGAACAACATTGTAAATCAAAAGAACTGTTTGTTTTTATACCAAAATAATTTGTAAAATATACAAATAATTAAACATAATGTGGTGATTTAAAAAAATATTCCATTTCAATTAAAACATACCTGTTGTTTGTCCTGTTTGTGTCCACTTCTCCCAAAAAGCTGTCGGAATCTTCATTAAGAGACGATTGAGAGTCTGCAAAACACAACAAATCATAGGTTGGCAGATTTATTTTCAACGAATAATATTTTACTGAATGCGGGAAAATGAATAGCAACTAAAAACGCTCAAAAGAAAATCCTGCAATCTTGCTTGAATTCTCAAAACTAAATTCTAATTTCATGATCTACTGATCTTCTAAGAACAGTAGCAAAATAAAAAATTAAAAAAATGCAGACTCAGTTATGTCTGCGACCCTACCGGAGGTGGTGAGGCGGTGCGTGGTGAGATAGTCAGCGCTCAGGTAGGGCGGCAGCTCGTCCCCGCCGCCCGCCCCGCCGCCCGCACCGCCCTCCGCGCCCAGCGTCTCCACCACTGACAACCACTGACCGTTGTGGCACCTGAACCGCTCCACCTGCACAAGCATTCACGTCCACTAACCGATATACGTGTCCATAACTTTGGAATTAATAATTTTTTTCCTTTGAATTCATGAATTTAATTTGTTCGTATTAAGTCACCAACAATTTAAATTCATGACGACGACGTTATCAAAATACTTACTTTGCAAATTAATAAAAACATTGTAGTACATTGTTTTACGTTATTAAATTAGATTTACTTACTTTTATTCTTTCTGCCCATTCATTCTGCATTTGTGAAATGATGTCGAGACAAGAATCGCACATTTTTCGTATTTCCACATTCTTGTCTTGCATGAGATCTATGAGGTAGGCCGGCGCTTCTGTAAATATCAGTCAATGTATTTAAAAAAAACGAATTAAGTACGTCCTTTCTTAACAAAATCGCAATTTATATAATACTGCAATGGTAGGATAGAGATAATAAAATTAATCCTAACCAGGTTTAATACGGACAAAGTGTAGGCTGTAGCAGTGTCGAGTGCGAAAGCGGGGATTACCGGTATTTGAGACGAGGTGCTGAGCGGCGCGGGGGTGCGCCAACATCTGTCGGAAGGCGAAGACGGTCTGGAGCACGTGGTCGTCGTCGGCCTGGCGCGCCCGCAGCGCCGCCACGAGCGCCGCGCCGCCACCCGCGCGCGCCAGCCCCGTCGCCGCCGCCTCAGCCGCCGCCGCCGCGCCCGCCACCACCACCGCCTCCAGCACCAGCTCCGGGTCGCGACCCGACTCTGACGTAAGCGTCGATTATTTTTAATTATTAAGGGCCTGTTTCACCACTTCCTAATAAGTGTTGGATAGATAGTTGGATCTTCACAACTTATTTGACATATTATATTCTCCATACAATATTTATGCACAAAGTTACAAGGACACATTAAAATGTTTATTTATTTATTTAATAAATAAATAAAAACGGAGCAAAACCGTATGTGAGTACTTAGCTTTAAAGATTAAACTTTAATTCGTCCGCAGTGGCGTATTTACCGGCCTAAGAGATCTCTTCCAGAGCACCACACAATTTGTGGATGTATAATAATTGTAAATTGTAATAGATGGGCCACAAAACAAAGAGAGAAAAAAAGGTAAAAGTGAAAAAAAAAATCGATTAACAGGTGCATAGCCCGTAAACAACTTTAAAGGCCTCATTCAGAAACATTTCATAATAACAAAAAATTAAAACCGACTTCCAAGGTAAAAACATTAGTAACATCCTTATACTTAATATGAACTAAAAAGTATTAAATAATTTTTCCATCTAATAATGCCTTTTTTCGAATTCGGCTAAACTTCAACTCTGTACTCAATCTTCATCATTTTGAAGCTGATAGTTGAATCTTCAGTTCTCTGACAGAATATTTGAAACTTTTTGTCCAGAATGGTTGTTTTTCCAAGAACTTCAGTGTCATTAATAAAATTCTTGTGAATTATTATCATCAAAGTGCAATGCTAATAATATTTTGAATACCTGGATCCAACATATTCATGATGAAGGGTATCAAGTTGTATCTGTCAACGACGGCGTTAATGTCGACGTTGTTGTCCAGGTTGAGGATGTTGCTCAGGGTGCCGAGACACTCGATGACGAACTCCTCCGGGGCCTCGCCGTTCGTCGCGGCGCCGGCGATGTCTCCCACGAACTCCTGATTTAAGACGTAGGTTACACGCTCAGTTTCTCATCAGTGCAGTCCATCAATCTGGTAAAGATTCACGCGAAACTGAACGTCTAACCCACGGATTGATGGACATGATCATTATTTTATTATGTACTACCAGAGAAGTTGATTTCTAGGCAGATGGCGGACCTAAGTGATTTGGTCGCGTTCAAACCCATCCAACCGATCACACTTAACATTGAATTGACATAAGGGGACCAAATGACGTAGATCCGTCAACTGCCTAGGAAATAGGAATCAATCAATTTCCTCGATGGTACTTTTCAGTTTTCGGTCATCAGTCTGGCGACAATCGCAGATTACCTATCTCCACACTATACGCTTTCGTCTTAAATTTTCGTCATCTTTTTTCATTCAACTTTCGTTTTGGCGCATTCAATAATTGAATGCGTCAACGAACGCAATGCCAACATTGTTATTTTTGTTCAGTTGCAGTGTCTGTCAGCTTCGCGTCGCTGCCTGCGTCGCGGGCATGCCTCACGTTTGCACTTGACTGCGCTATAACGCATGCCGTTGACGAACAGAAAAAGGCACAGTGTGGACAAAGCTATTCATGGACTGAACTGATGCCAGATTGACCATTTCGTCTACATAGTGATTGATTCTTGTAACAAATAGCCGGTAACTAAATGTCCTTTGTTAAATCGATATTTTCAATAAATATCGATATAATAATATCGAACTGTACATTTTTCGGAATGGAAATTAAGGTTTCTAAGAAATGTCCAAGGGACACCCTTGGACATTATCTTGATTACAAATCTTGATGTTCAATATGGAGAAATTAAGGTTTCTAACCTTAATTTCTCCATATTGAACATCAAGAGTTATTAATAAAAGAGGCAAAAGACAGTCAGATACACTTTCACATAATAATAATAATATATAATAAATGTATAGATATATTAAAACAGACGGAAGACGAAGCTACATGGCACGCATTGGCAATCGTATGTATTTTGAAAAAAAAAAACACTGAATGCCGCACGTCTACCATCAAAATACTAACCACATAAAGAGGTTGATTCTGGGGATGATGGGAGAGGTTGCGCACGAGTTTCATGAGCATCGCGTTCTTGTGTCGGAAGGCCCGGGCGAGGAGCTCGCGCAGGCGGCCCTCGGCGGCCATCTGCTGCGCGGCCGGCGCGCACCAGGCCAGGTTGATGCACAGCGCCAGCAGCACGTCCGTCGTGCCCGGGCCCGACTCGCCGCCACACTCGCTGTTCACGTTCAGCAGCAGCATATCCGTCAACTGAAATATAAACACATACCCCGCGTTCCACTTGAAGTTAAAAAACGCTCAAAATGCCTCCTATTTTAAGCGTTTTGATCGTTTTTAACGTCAAGTGGAACACGGGGATCATATTACGTCTACTTGTGCCTTATCTATTAAAATAACATCAAATGTTTTATGTCGCCTTCCTCTTAAATTGGGTAACCTATAAGTATAGTTATTAATAACGAATTTATAAAAAAAACATACCAATTTAACACAGTCCGACTGGGTGAACATTACTTTGACCCTGTCATCCATACTGAGATGGTAAAGTATTTTCATAGCGAGGTTTATATGCTTATCGTCACCTGTAAGTGTATTATATTATGGTTTTATTTGTTATTAACCTAAGACTCAGAAAGGTCATTATTATTAAATCATCATCATCATTTCATCATTAAACTTTAATTTAAAAAAATTCATTTAATTACAGTCAAATGATTGGTATTTGTCTCTGAGTGCGGCAGTTAGATTTATCTTTATTTAAAAAGCTTTTTGAATTGATAGTAAAAAAATAAATCTAGTTGATATAGTATATGGTAATTTCATTTTCATTATATGGTAAAAACTTACTGGTAAATTGTATAAATTTTGGAAGCAGATTGTTTTTAATCATTTTGTTCCGCAGTTTAGTGTCAAATGATAAATTAAACAATAACTTTAAAGTAACATTGACTAAATCTGGGTTGGCAGAATCTAGAAGTGGAGACAGTTTGTCTATTATTCCTTTAGAAGCCATAGCATTTTTGTTTTCTACAAAAATTGACAGTTTTTGTAAAAATGATACAATAAGAATTAAGAGATCGATATTGGTATGTCTTTCCATAGCTCCTGTAAGCAGACCCACAATGTCTTTTTTGTGCATTTTTTCTTCAACTTTAATGTTGTCAGCTATATTCAACAACATATAAAAAGCCACTCTCAGGAGTTGCTCCTGTCTCTTAGACAATGTCTTTAGTTTCCTTTTCATCTGTTCCTCGTCACTTTTGGAAAGTAAATCATCAGAGGCATTGCATAAATCTTCATGGTAACTGGAACCCAATGACCGTGGCTTCTGTAATGTTACATCTGCAACAGCCCATGTACCAGATTTGGGTCTCCTCTTTGGCTCGGGAATGCGACTTTTAGGCAACTCGGTCTGTAAAGGAAACTCAATATCTTATTAGGGAATAATGGAAGATAATATAATTCATAAAATTAGCATTTAATGAAAATTTACTTTATCTGGGGTAAGAATTTGTTTCTTTCCTTCCACTTTCTCTTTCCATTGATCATATCTTTTGAGTTCATAGTCTATAACATCCATACACAAAGAACCAATTTTGTATTGAATGATAACAGAGTGAAATTCTATGTATGTTGAAAAACAAAAAAATGTATACACTATATTAGTGCTCAGCTCGATACTTCTTTTCCATTCCTCTCTTAAAACTCTTGACAAAGCACTCAGTAAGGCTTCTGAAATAAATTAAGTATACAAACGTAAGTAGGTACATGTAACTTAAGTAAATACAAATGTAAGGAAGTGGATGAGAACAATTATTTTTAACAGATCATGTAATTATACAATTTACAGATAGAATGTGATCGTAAAGGCTGTAACCCTCTCAGATGGAGGTTTTATTTTGTGTAGGTTAGGATGTTGCACATATTGAGCATTAATGTATTATTTACAAATTGTTAAATGTGAGAACATTTACCATTTCTTGCAAGTTCAATTAGATTGTCAGGATTCCTTGCAAGCTGCAAAATCAATGCTGAGCCCTTAATTTTCTCCGGAATGTCATCATATAGTAATTCTACATATTCATCTATATGACCTAATATTGCTATAGGCGCACTTTCCACAGGACTCATATTTCTGTCTTCTTTTCAGTTAAAAAATCTGAAATAAACTGTGATAATAATATGCAATTATGTGTTTTAATCCTCAATCGTGGATTTGTGGAAATCTATTGTTATCGCAGTTACATGTGACCGCTTGAAAGTTGAAGCATTAAATACACTACAACTAACCAATCACAATTAATATAAAATCGGTTTCTTGGCAACATATTTTGTGAGTATTTTTATAGAAAAATGTAACATTTTGGGGCAAGAAAACTTGCAAAGATTTCGCACAGGAAAATCGCGTACCCTAAAAATTATTAGTTTTTAGTACTCCTACACATATAAGTAACTGTATGGTGCAGCTGTATCAACACATAAACAAAGAAATCGAAGGCTAAATCAAATATCGAAATCCTTGCAGAAAAAGCACAGTATTAATAAAGCCCTTGAAACACAATACTGACTACAACAGATTTGACTATAGATTATTAAAAATAAACATTTAAATGATATCAAATACAAAATATGATTTCTGAAACCAGATCAATAATATATTTTGAGCTTTACAAAAAGTCACTCGACATTAAGTAAGCACATAAAAAGAATATGAACATATTAAGACATCACGTAACTACGCATCGCAAAAATGATTAAAATGTTTTATTATTATAACAAAATATATAATCATTTCACACCTAAATCAAGCAATTTTGTTTTTATCAAATTCGAGAAAATGAGACAAATCACAAAACAATCAAAATGGTCAAGTGTCAATCAAAGATATACTACCTGTCAATGTCAAAAACTTTTTTTTTTTCATATAATGGCACTTCGGCTATAACCATGGCCAGTGTCGAGTATAATATTATGGCCGGAAAACAATATTCCTTAATACAATTTTTTATATATTATCGTCAGGTCAGTCAGGTCCAAAGTCTAGTCAAAGTCTAAGTATAAAGTCAATACAGTCAAGAAGTCAAGGCGGTCGATTCAGTAAAGTGGTAGGACGCTTTACTGAAACTTTTGATGGAGTTTTGGAGGGAACACAAAAGAGCACGTTTCTGGTTACTACATCACTCTCCCACACTTGTGCACGATAACGAATATTTAATGGTTAATATCCTACCAATATTACACATTAAAAACCCAGATAACACAATTTTAGGAAAATAATATAAAAACACAACATCACTCTTCCACATTCTCCCAAAAACTCCAATGTCAAAAACTTTGAAGATATTCTTCTTCTTCTTTGGAAATGGGTTAAAACTGACATTTTTTTATTCTGTGACAAATTTGAACGCCAACCTTTTGAACTTGGAATTTATTTTGTTATCTGTTGACCATATACTTTTATCTGTGCTGTTGACTGTTTCTGTCTAGTAATCTGTGGTTTCTGTGCTTACTGATTATTAAAACTGGGGAATTGGTGAATAAATTTTACAATAATAGTGTTTTATCAAAGCATTTCTTTTATATAAAGTTCGTAAAAGTTTTTAACTTTGGTTCTAATCGTACTTTTTATATTTTTGTAATGTAAAATGTGCCTAAACTTTGATAGTGCCTAATTCCATTTCAGACAGTGTGATAAGAAATAATGATAGCGATTTAATCTGATTTTCTCTTGGTTCACAGCGTTCATGTGCTGGTAATTGTATAATAATGTTTAATATATGCATAATAATTAAAGGATTTAAGGAAATCTTATACTAGAAACATACCTTTTTATGTTGTGGAAAAATTACAAGAAAGTATGATGTGCTTCAAAAGTTTTATCAATTTCTCATTTGTGTTTCTTTGTGGAATATAATTGAATTAGTTATGGAGTTGTAAAGTTGGACTGAATGTAGATTATATTATTGTCTTTAAAGACTGCAACATAAGATCATTGCATTTATGTTTGAGTATTTACCACAGTCCTACATTTTAACAATGATTGTAATGTACATACTTACTTATATACATAAGTAATTTCTATATAACATTGAGATTAATACACAACAACAAGAAAACAGAGTGTATAAAAACATTTAAAATACAACTAACATTAAATTTTCCCAACAAAAGAAGAAAGCTAAAGTAAACATTTAAATCTATTACTCTTGGGTTGGTAGTAACAAACAATTTGCTACTATTCCTGGTAAAGAATACAGCATAGCAATTTCTTGCTTTGCCTTTACAAATTAACTGTAATCAATATAACAAAAACCAGTTAATATTATACCAAGCTTCAATAATAAATTAATGGTCTGATATAGAATTCTAGTTGTATAAAAATTGTGCTTTTTGTCATTTTTTCCTATTCCTTTTAGTTTTGGATTTGTTCAACCACACAAAATATTTAAAAAAAAGTTTTATATACAGTGATGTAGAGGTTTCCATAGATGTGTAAATGTTAGCACAACCTTAACTCCAAACAAATTTTCAATATTGTATAGGCTTCTGCAATAAAGGAAGAGATTTCTTTTCTTTATGGAAAGACTTAAACTCTAATTTTAAATTCTAGTATGAGCAAGAATAATGCAGTCAAGTTAAATTGCTTCATATTTTGAAGTATGATAATATAGAATAAATCCAAGATGACAGAAAATACTGCACCGGTGCTCACTGCACCTATATCCTTATCTACTTATCATCAGCTCAGTTTGACAGGTATGTAAAATTTTGTTTAATTCATCAAGCCCCATACAGTCACCGCCGGTGACCGAGACACAATAGAAATTCTATTGTGTCTCGTTTTTCCACGATCGACGGGTTAAATGGAGAATCAAGGCAAAAAACTATAAAATCTTAAAAGGACTATGCCCAAAAAAAACCCATAGTCGATTGAAATAATTTATGTACAGCAAAGTACACCCTAAATAGTCGATTGAAAATATGCAATTAATTTTTTTCAAAACCATAACCGAAATCGATAATTTGAAAAAATAAATCTGAGATAAACAGTGTGATATCTACTTCGAATAAACTAGTTACTTCATTTGTTTTTGTGATCTTTCTCGTGAAAGCGATGTTTATAGACAATAATGTAGAATTAAAGAGAAAAAAAATCGGCCAAGTGCGAGTCGGACTCGCGCACGAAGGGTTCCGTACCGTTATAGAGCGAAAGTATGGAAAAATTGTTTTTTGTATAGGAGCCTCCCTTAATTATTGATTTTATTTTAATTTTGTGATTAAATATCAAAGTACACATATTATAATTGAGGATTTTGTAAACATTTCATGTTTCTATATATAGCCATTATAGATTAGGAGCCAAAAAGGGCAAAAAAAAACATGTTTGTAGTATGGGAATCTTAATGAATCTTAATTTTATTTAGTTTTTAGTATTTGTTGTTATAGCGGCAACAGATAGACGCAATTTGTGAAGATTTCAGAACTCTAGCTTTAGCGGTTCTTGAGTTACAGCCTGAAGACAGACAGACGGGCAGACATCGAAGGCTCAGTAATAGGGTCCCGTTTTTACCCTTGGGGTACGGAACCCTAAAAAACGATCAAATTATAACTGATATAATGTAATAATCCTAAAAAAACAGTGCATAGGTAATATTGTATACATTATTTTCTATACTTACCAAACTAACATTATATACTGTCAGATATAAAAGTGATAAATATTTAAATATTAAATTCATAATTAGTATACATAATTACAACACTATACATCTGTATTAAAATGTTTTTACTATGTACAAATCGCCACACTATCGTTCAAAAGTCAATTAGTTAGGATCGTTTTTAAAGTACTCGGTGATTGTTTAATCCAAAAAGGACATTGTATTTGGGATACAGTGTATGTAGACTACTATACCACATATAAATGGTTTCAATCGATTATGGGTTTTTGGTCCATACATTTTTGGGCATTCACCTTTGTATAAATTCTGTACATGAGGTATCATTATTTTGATTATGCCATAAAATTATTTATATACTTGTCAATTAAGCATTGATAACATTTTTGTATTAATTTTTAGTGGAATCTGCAAACATTAGGAACTCTGGACTTTTTAAACCAAATCCATATTTACAAGTGTTGATAGATGAAAAAATGTCCAGAAGAACAGAGGTGATAAAAAATACATTACATCCAAAATGGAAAGAGGATTTCACAGTGTTAGTAACACCACTCTCACAAATTTCGCTTCAATTGGTTGATCATCATAGCTTTCGAAAAGATCATGTTATAGGAGAGAAAAAGTTAAGTCTGTTAAAGATACTCCAGTACTTTAATGGAAAATGTGAAAATGCAGAATTGACAATTGGTATGTATTAAAAACATAATATAATATATTAATCTATATAAATAAAAATGGATTTTCAATTGTGTTAGTAACGCTAAAACTTGGAAACGCTGAATGGATTGGGCTGATTTTAGTCTTAAAATATTCGTAAAAGTCCAGGAAAGGTTTTAAAGTAGTGACACAAAGATCACCGGGACAGCTAGTAACTAATAAGTATATATGACTCATATTTAATGTCACTGTAAAACTTTTAATACTGTTACATTGTAAATTTCCTTTATGATCAAAAAGTGTTCCGGCAATTTTTTATTCTTTTGATGTTTTAAAATTTAAGTAATTCACAGCTTTAGTATTATGTATATATTGTGGAGTAAAATGATTCTGTCATTAAAAAAGAAGTGCAGTTTAAATTTAAAAGAAGTACTTAAAATCATGCCTTTTAACCCTTTCATGTAATCTAACATTAGGGTTTTTTTAAGTTGAAATAACCTAATTAAGTACATGTTTTGTAGATCTAATGAAAACAGTGTCCCAGGATAAAGATAATGCTGCTGCATCAAATACAGAAGTAAAAACTGCAGAACTTGTTTTACTATTGGACGGCCTGAGAATAGACCCTGCAATTCTCAGTCAGTCTATTGAAGTTCTAGGCGAATCCTCTAGTTCGAGAAGGTGTCCTCTTATAGAAGGCGTCCGTGCTAAAATAAGAGTAGGAAATGATTTGGACTCACTAAGATCAATGCTAAGAGCTCAGACTTTGAGAGTAAGTATACTTATTTACATTATCCAGAACTTAATCTGAATGGGCATGTATATTGTATAGTATATGAATTGAAAGGGATACTAATTTATTTTCATCTAAATGTAAACAAGGCTAAGATGTGACATTTTATATTATGGATAATATAAAATGTCACATCTTAACCACACAATAAGGAAAAACGATTGCACAGTAGTTTGGTTAACTTTTAAGTTTTCGTTTTTGTTAATATAAATCGAAATTGAGTAGGTATAGAACAAAATTGCAAAATTTATTTCTGGTATAGGTAGTATATGTTTACTCGGAGCGCAAGCTTTATAAAAAATATTTTTGGGGGAAACCCCTTGTGATTTAGCTTTTATAGTCACGTACATGCTATCCCGTGTCTCCAAGCTTGTATATGGAGTAAATTGATGAAGGTAAAATGTAATATAATACATTCTTCCTCAAGTAATATCATTGATAAGAAGTAGATAAGGTTGTGAATAATTTGTGTATCAACAATAAAATAAATGTATGTTATTTACCTTACTATCATGTTATCTAACCTACCTGTAGCAGTGCTTTGTTACACACAATTTGTTTGGACAATTTCTGAATCCTACCTATTGTTCTTATATAATTGCACCCCGCACCCTTAAATTGCTGGAGGCATTAAACCCGACCGCATATTATCTGAATTTCTGCTCAGAAAAATTCGGATGCCCCGCCGCATTCATACATTTTGGCACATCAGAATTCGGATAGTATGCGGGGTCCACAACAAAATGTATGAACAGGGCGGGCGTCCGAATCAAAAATTTTGGATAATGTGCGGCCGGGTTTAAGTTTAAGTTTACATGTTTATATTATTGGTATATTCTAGTATTACCATATACTAGACACTAGTGCTACTGCTGTACTCATAATATGATCGATGTCGGTAGCCTCCGCCGGGTCCCCCGCCGCTCAGCAACGGCGTGGCGGGCGTGAGTGCGGTGGGCGGGGCCAGCGGCGGCGCGGAGGGCGTGGCCGGCCCGTCGCACGCGCCCGAGCCCGCCGCGCCTCAGCCGCAGGCGCCCGCCTCCGATGAACCTCTGCCCGCCGGCTGGGAGATGAGATACGACCTCTACGGCAGAAGGTACGCCCAGCGTGCGCCCATCAAACGGAGCAGTGTTGGTCGCGGCTACTAGCATGCGCTGTATTTTAAACGTGACGCGCTTCGAAATTTAAACGAAGATAACGCAACCTTGTATCATGTATGCCGCGGGTATGGTCCGCGACACCATTAACGCGCTTCACACGCTCGTTTGTATCGCGTTTCTCACGCTTTTGAATTTATAAAAATGCAACGTAACATTTTCAAATACGCCGCAATCTATCTATACTTAATTCTATACTTAATATTATAAAGCGGAAGAGTTTGTTTGTTTGTTTGAACGTGCTAATCTCAGGAACTACTAGTCCGATTTGAAACTTTTTTTAATGTTAGATAGCTCATTTATCGATGAAGACTATATTTTATCACGTTAAGACTAATAGGTGCAAAGAAATAGAGGAAAATGTGGAAAAAACGGGGGAAATTATTTTAAAGGCCTTATTTGAACGCGCCAATGTCAGGAACTACTGGTCCGATTTGACAAATTCTTTCGGTGTTAGATAGCCCATTTATCGAAGAAGGCTATAGGCTATATTTTATCACGCTAAGACTAATAGGAGCGAAGAAATAGAGGAAAATGTGAAAAAAACGGGAAATTATTTAAAAGGGCTTATATACGAACTACTGGAGCAATTTTTCTGTTATTTGGCATAGATAAGAAGTAGACCACGTGAAGGATACCACGTGATAGGCTATTTTTTTGTGGAATAATTTGTCTGTGAAATATCTAATTTAAAACGGAACGTCTAGTTGGCAATATTTAGATTACGAGAGGGAAAAGTTGTATGTATCACACCACAAAAAACACAAACAAATACAGTATAATAAAAGGACGATTGCACAAGGATAACGTGTATTACATGTCGTAACCTTAGCTTAATGCGAAATAACACTTACACATCGACTACTATAATAACTAGCTAAAAGCCGTGCTTTGTGAGGGCTCGCGTCATCACACCTTAACTGACTCATAAATAATAATTAACTAGCTATTTGACCGAGCTTTGCTCGGTATTCGATAAAACACGAATAAAATGACATTTTCTAAAAATGATTCCTAGCTAGATCGATTTATCGCCCCCGGGAACCCCCTATATACTAAATTTCATGAAAATCGTTGGAGCCGATTTCGAGATTCCAATTGTATATATACATATATACAAGAATTGCTCGTTTAAAGATATAAGATAACACATATTATAATTTATACCTATACATATAAATAAAAATTACTATGTCAAAGCACAGATCAATAGGCGCGATAGGTTTTCCGTAAAGTGTACCACAAAATGTACAGGTTGCGGGACATACTAGGGCTCGCTTCGCTCGACCTGATTAACGAGATTGTAATAGAAACACTACGGCGCAGGTACTACGTGGACCACAACACGCGGTCGACGTCGTGGGAGCGGCCGCAGCCGCTGCCGGTGGGCTGGGAGGTGCGGCGCGACGCGCGCGGCCGCGTCTACTACGTGGACCACAACACGCGCACCACGACCTGGCAGCGGCCCGACACGGAGCGGCTGGCGCGCTTCCAGCACTGGCGGGGCGAGCGGCGCCACGTCGTCGCGCAGGGCAATCAGCGGTTCCTGTATCCGCACCAGGCGGCGCCCGACACACCGCGCGACGCCGCCGCAGGTCAGTGCCAGCTGCTACCCGAGCGCGAACACGGGGGGATTGGTGGGTAAACCTCGACGCACTCGAGCGCCGACATAGTCCCATCCCTGGCGCCTTCCCCCGGAGGTGGCTATTTAATGTATTTTTCCTACACACAAAAAGTTCAGTGCTAGCCGAGTAGGCGCCCGGACTTTTTTTATGAAATAAGGGGGCAAACGGGTTACCTGATGGAAAGCAACTTCCGTCGCCCATGGACACTCGCAGGATCAGAAGAGCTGCAGGTGCGTTGCCGGCTTTTTAAGAGGGAATAGGGTAATAGGGGAGGGAAGGGAATAGGGGAGGGTAGGGAAGGGAATAGAGTAGGGGATTGGACCTCCGGTAAACTCACTCACTCGGCGAAACACAGCGCAAGCGCTGTTTCACGCCGGTTTTCTGTGAGAACGTAGTATTTCTCCTGTCGGGCCGGCCTATTCGTGCCGAAGCATGGCTCTCCCACGTATAAACTTGACACGGACTTGTCTGTGACCCTCCTATTAGTAAAGATATTTACGAAAAATACGTAGTCTATGACTGAACACAGTCTTAGTTATATACAGGACAAAGACAGACATTAAGTGTCAAAATATCGATTCTTATTTGCTGTGTTTACCCATGAATAATAATTATAATTTCACTTGTGTTTTGCTTCAGAAATTAGTACACAAGCCCGGTGCACTTGCTGTACATATTAAATACTTCGATAATATCAGATAAGATATGACGTTATTTACACATGCTGACTTTCTATTTGTAACTATGTAAAAGGAGTAATACATTTTCTGTTTATATTTTATCTTAGATAATTATTTCGGGTTCTCGCTCAATACTCAATAGTAGGTATATATATTTATGAATCAGCTCCAGCATGCTACATTCATTGGGGACACGTAGTAGCAGTCAGCTCTATTTAAATGTGCAACTTATTTATTCGTCCGTTCTGCTTACTTAGGACTCAACTCGAACTTGACATACGCCTTAAATTGATTTTAAAGTATTAACTCACAGCAATCAATGGCAAATCATAGTAATAATTATTTTAATGAACGTCACAGGAAGCACTGCGGCGGTGGGCGGTTCTGGTGCGAGTGCGGGTGGAGCGCCGCCCAGCATCAGCGCGCCGAGTGCCGCGGGCGGGGCGGGCGGTGGGGGCGGGGCGGGCGGCGCGAGCGCGGACGACGGGCTCGGCGCGCTGCCGGCGGGATGGGAGCGCCGCGTGCAACCCGACGGCCGAGTCTACTACGTCAACCACAAGAACCGCACCACGCAGTGGGAGGACCCCCGCACGCAGGTCGGTGCTTCACTTCTTGGTTTTTAGGGTCCGGCGATCGAACGCGTAATTTTATATGTAATTTAAAAACATGCTTGATAAACTATTAGTTCTAAAAATTTAATAAAGTTCATGCCCCGGAATGCATGCTAATTATGATTGTAAGTTTTGCAAAATATTACTGGAAATAAATTATACTGGAATCATATTCAAACATAAATATGGATTGCGCTTACATGACATATTTGGATGCATAAACTTATTGGCATTATTGCATCACGTTTCTTATTTCACGTTTAGCTTTGTACCGATTATGATGCACGAAATGTTTTGATATTGTTATGCAAAACCAAAATATGATAATTGATAATGCTGGCAGGCGCCTTGCAATGTCTGGCTTAGGGGAGACTGATTGATAGATGTGTTAGACACACATCTTTATTCACTCATTATTACTTATCCTACCTTATATAGGACACACTACCGTCGCATTCGTGCCAAAATTATAAAACTAAAATTTGTTTGGAATGTTTAATTAGGGCCAGGAGATAAGCGCCCCCGAAGAGGCGGCCCTGCCGCCGGGCTGGGAGATCCGCTTCACGGAGGAGGGCACGCGGTACTTCGTGGACCACAATACGCGGACGACCACATTCCAGGACCCTCGACCCGGCGCGCCCAAGGGGGCGTACGGGGTGCCCCGCGCCTACGAGCGCTCCTTCCGGTGGAAACTCAGCCAGTTCCGCTACCTGTGTCAGAGCAACGCCCTCCCGAGTCACATCAAAATCACCCTCTCCAGGCAAACTCTGTTCGAAGATTCATATCATCAGGTCGGTTGGATTAATATAAAATATTAGCAGGATTTGACTCGATTTTGCCTCGCAAAGTGTGGACACGTAAATAAAGATGTGTTTATCTTGTGTTATTCGAGTGCGAGCATGTGTTTATTAACAGACTTCAAAAAAGGAGGTTATCAATTCGACCCGTACGTATGTAATATTCCAGAACTGCCCAGTTTTCGAATATGTTAGTATATATCAGCGTCTAAATAAATGTGCCTTTCAAAAGTGTATGTATGTATATTCTTATGTTTGTGTTCGCATATCTCCGGAACTACAAGTACGATTTGAGTAATTCTTTTTTTGGTGTACTTACTAGGTATCGTTTAACTTAGGGGAAGCTGCGAGTGTCATCAAAACCGGTTCAGTAGTTTTTGAGATTCGCGTATCGCGTACGATTTTGCAGTCTGTTTTATCTTTTTAAAATAATATTTCATATTTGCTTATAAACTCATTCATAAATGACAGATAATGAGGCTGCCGGCGTACGAGCTCCGGCGGCGATTGTACATAATATTCCGCGGCGAGGAGGGGCTGGACTACGGCGGCGTGAGCCGGGAGTGGTTCTTCCTGCTGTCGCACGAGGTGCTCAACCCCATGTACTGCCTGTTCGAGTACGCCAACAAGAACAACTACAGCCTCCAGATAAACCCCGCCAGCTACGTCAACCCCGACCACCTGCTCTACTTCAAGTTCATCGGCCGGTTCATCGCGATGGCGCTCTACCACGGCCGGTTCATATACTCCGGTTTCACCATGCCCTTCTACAAGAGGATGCTGAACAAGAAGCTGACCACGAAGGACATAGAGTCCATAGACCCGGAGTTCTACAACTCGCTCGTGTGGATAAGGGACAACAACATCGACGAGTGCGACTTCGAGATGTGGTTCAGCGTGGACTTCGAGGTGCTGGGCCAGGTCATACACCACGAGCTGAAGCCGGCCGGCGACAAGGAGCGAGTCACCGAGGTGAATGTTTCATATTACTCTGTACGAGATTTAGGCCCAATTTCGCCAACGTGTATTAATTTTAACAGTCGTTGATGAAGTTGGACCTAAGCTAGCAATTTTAAGGCAAACATTGTTGCAAGACAATTTTATATAAACGTAAATTTATTTATTTTAAATAATTAACATTATTTAGAACAAGATAATGACCACTAATCACGTCTTCTATATTAAGGTAACATATGAGACATTTTTAAATTTCAGAGTAACAAGGAGCAATATATTCAACTCGTGACTCAATGGAGAATGACCAGAGGCATAGAAGAACAAACGAATTCTTTCCTAGACGGTTTTAATGAGGTTAGCAAACATTTTATAAAATATTTCATCCCAATAGGCGTAGCGACTTCGGCAGAATAAATAGCATTGAGAAAGCTCCCTTTGTATTTAGCTTAAGGGCGCTGAAATAGCGTTTTGAAATTTCACAAGCGTGATCTTAAAACATTTTATCCACCTGCAGCATCACAACTTACAGATCACCGTTTTCTCTTTAAAGTTTTACAATGCATAGTGTGAAATTGTGAATGCATAAACGATCTTACAGTTACATTACAATGTCTCCAAAAATGGCAAAGGTATGGTACCTTTGCCATTTTTGGTGACTTTAAAAAAAATATTACATTTACGGATTTTTTTAATTTTATATCATTTAAATGAAAGGAATTGGTTAGGTTATTATTGTTGTTCAGGTTTTATCAATGATCATGTAACACAGTCTTTCCCAAAGTGGGCGATAACGCCCCCCCCTGTGGGCGCTGAAGGTCTAAAGGGGACGGTGTGGGACCCAGAAAAAAATGGGGGCATTGTGTAGAGGCTTGGGCGGTGATATATTTCATCTGGATGCATTTTAAATTACAACAATGGGGGTGCTAAAACATAATTTATTATCAAAGTGGGCAGTAGACAAAATAAGTTTGGGAAACCCTGATGTAACAGGTGGTGCCGCTGGAGTGGCTGAAGTACTTCGACGAGCGCGAGTTGGAGCTGATGCTGTGCGGCATGCAGGAGGTGGATGTGGAGGACTGGCAACGCAACACCATCTACCGCCACTATACGCGCACCAGCAAGCAGGTCGCCTGGTTCTGGCAGGTCGGTCGCCCCCATAAAGTTTATACGTGGGAGAGCCATGCTTCGGCACAAATGGGCCGGCTCGACCGGATAAATACCACGTTCTCACAGAAAACCGGCGTGAAACAGCGCTTGCGCTGTGTTTCGCCGAGTGAGTGAGTTTACCGGAGGCCCAATCCCCTAACCCCTACCCTATTCCCTTCCCTATCCTCAACTATTCCCTTCCCTTCCCCTCCCTACCCTCCCCTATTACCCTATTCCCTCTTAAAAGGTCGGCAACGCACTTGCAGCTCTTCTGATGCTGCGAGTGTCCATGGGCGACGGAAGTTGCTTTCCATCAGGTGACCCGTTTGCTCGTTTGCCCCCTTATTTCATTAAAAAAAAAAAAAAAAAAAAAGTAATAATTAATATACCTAGCGGAATGTCAATAATATAATGTCATACGTGGGAGAGCCATGCTTCGGCACAAATGGGCCGGCTCGACCGGAGAAATACCACGTTCTCACAGAAAACCGGCGTGAAACAGCGCTTGCGCTGTGTTTCGCCGAGTGAGTGAGTTTACCGGAGGCCCAATCCCCTACCCCATTTCCTTCCCTAACCTCCCCTATTCCCTTCCCTACCCTCCCCTATTCCCTTCCCTTCCCTACTATATATTATTCTTTCCATAACCGGTATCCTTGAGATTTTACGTTGGTTAAAATATTAGTCTAGTCAGGAAGAAGCCCAACTAGATCGCTTTGCGTGGTTGCTTCTTCCGCTAAACCAATTCGTTGTCTATGATGCCGATATGAGCAGGTATACACTGTTATATAATCTCTTTGCCAGACCTAATCAAACTTAAAATACATGCCACGATATCATAAGCTAACTGCGTACAGTACTCCCAAATTAATAATGCGCATGGAAATCTTCGCTAATTGTCGTAATCACGAAAACACCCGTTTCAATGAAACATAATATAAGAGCCCCAAACAATGCACTTGCATTTTGCACCTTGTTCAAAGGAAATAGAAGTAAATATCATATAGCCGGTGGCTGTCCGCTGTCGCCGGTCCGTCAATAAGTGTTATAAGTTATAACCACAGCTATAACTCACCGGGAAGCCATCGTGGCCACCGTGGTTGGACGTTCCAAGCAACGTCAGGCGCCTCTACGTCGCTGCAAAGCGCTATTTTCCTAAAGTTAAGTTCAAAACAGCGCTTGCAGCGACGTCTTCCGACGCTCGGGAAATACGACCGTTGCCGAAAAATTACGAAAATTTCTATGCGCATTATCACTTTGCGAGCACTGTATATCGATTATTAGAAGAATATTTTAATACGTGTTGAAGAGCACTCTTGGGGCCGCAAAAAACGATTGAAGTCTTTATTACAACAAAATGAAGCAGCCAATATTTTACAGCATTTTAAAAGTTGTTGCGGTTATTTCAGTTCGTCCGTCAGATGGACAACGAGAAACGCGCGCGGCTGCTGCAGTTCGTGACGGGCACGTGCCGTGTGCCGGTGGGCGGCTTCGCCGAGCTCATGGGATCCAACGGCCCGCAGAGGTTTTGCATCGAAAAAGTAAGTTTCTGTATGAGCGACCGCAGACTTACAATTTCAAGTTGGCCAACTAAATCGCATAGTAAACCAATAGCTATACCGACTAATGAGAGCTCGCACATTGCATCCAACTAAATAATTGGACACCGACGCGATCGTATAACAACCGCGATTCCTTTCCGATTACCTACAAAATTAAAAAGTTGTCCAATTAAATTGTGAAACTACGCAATTTAGTTGTACGATTCGACTCGACCGACTTGAAATTGTATATCTGCTGTGACCCTTTATGATAGTACGGTAGCAGCTAATAAAATTGATGCGTATACTTAACGCTCAAGTATACGCATAAGTTTTATTGTAAAGTTTTTTCGTTTTGTTAATTTGAGGGCATGTAACACCAAGAATGCCCTCGAATTTAATCTTCCGATAGTCGAGCGCGGTCCCACACTTGCTCGCTTATCAGCAGGTCTCGCGAGAAGTTTTAGTTTATGGGAGTATACATTGTAAATTAATTGTACCTGTATATACTTTTCAATATCTAGCTCATTTACTAATTACTATTTCATTTAATTAATTTATAAAATACATGTACTCTAATAGCTTTTTTGTTTTATTTTAGGTTGGAAAGGACACATGGCTGCCTAGATCACACACGTGCTTTAACCGCCTGGATTTACCGCCTTACAAGAGCTACGAACAATTATGTGAAAAGTTAAATTTTGCAATAGAAGAAACTGAAGGTTTCGGACAAGAGTAAATTAATTACGTTGGCTAATTTATTAGGAAATTATTGTAAATTATTTTAGTTTTAAATGCACCAACCTTAAAGAGGCATTAATCACAAATCAATTTTGGTGCGATTTTTATAAAAGACCAACCAAAAAATTGTATGAATATTTGTTTAAACAATAATAATTATATATTGTGTAGATATTTTAGTGTATGATGTCAGTTATAGATAAGAATTATTATGTTTTAAATATATATACACGCAACTATAAAGTTCAATAAAACATTATATTCAATTCATCTTATTATTTCAATTAATTTCTGTTCAATTTTATTATAGTGAGTGTGGCAAATTGCACCTACCCGCCAACTGCGCAATGTGCGCCTTGGAGAGTTCCAATCAGCAGTACAATGGAATTATTATAGCTATATGGCGTATTTGCCAGTTGCCGGGAAGGCGCGCTTTGCGACACTCACTATACATACTTCAAGTATGTATAGTTATATAGTATGATACTTGATATTAAAGTTAAAATACGACTGAGTAGTGAGTATATTATTAATATTAAATTCAAGTATGCGTACCTACCTGTTGTCATTATTGATATCGATAATAACCATTAACCACAAACTAAAAAGTGTACCGCAATAGCTAGACAGTTAGTGTTTCTTCAGACAAGCGGGAACCGCGCGGTTTCCACGCAGAAACCGAGCGGTTAAGTGTAACGCTGTAATACATCGGTTCCCGCTGTGTCTGAATAAGCACTAAGTACTAACTGTCTAGCTATTGCGGGTCTATAAATACAGCCTGGTGACGGACGGAAGGCGATAGGCAGCGAAATCTAAGGGCAGGGAAATCATCGTAAAAATCTACGACGTCGCAGAACGCATCTTGGAAATTTGCGATGCGTCAGCGACATTTCCGATGAAATTTTTGCGTTGTAACAACACATCGCATTTCTGTGCGATGTTGTTTTTGGGATACGACGCCGCAACGCAGTGTTGTGTCCTGGCCCTTAGTAAAAATCTGCGACGTCGCAGCACGCATCGTGGAAATTTGCGATGCTCAGCGACATTTCCGATGAAATTTTTGCGTTGTAACAACGCATCGCATTTCTGTGCGATTTTGTTTTTGCGATGCGAAGGCGCCGCAACGCAGTGTTGTGGCCTGGCCCTTATTACCTAATATATATTAGGTAATAAGGGCCATATAATATATATACAATATAGGGCCATATAATATATATAACATAATGAAAATACCCAAAATTATAGACTATACTAATTATAATAACATTTTAAACTTTTGCGTTGCATTATAATTAAAACTTTTTAATCGGGACCTTACGCGACTTATTCAAGTAGTAATGCTTTAATTCGTAGTAGCATTACTACTTGAATAAGTCGCGTTACGTCCCAATTAAAAAGTTTTATTTATACTTATTATAGTCTACCAGATATGGCAAAACGTGAGAAAATAAATTGACTCTAGCACAACTTTCCTTAAATTTTGGTTTTTCTATGTTTAATTTTCGAAATTCATAACGTATTGCCTGTGTAAGCGTAATCCATAAGTTTAGCTATTAAATAAGACATTTTAAATGGATATTTACATGAGAAGTATTGGTCAGATTAGTGTGAAAGCCCGAGAAAAACTAAAATAGCTGCCATTTTACAACCGTGAGAGAGAGAAAAAATTTGAGAGCCAATTTATTGATGAAATATGCCATACACTGGCCATACATTACGATTAAAGGATCGGACACCGGTGTCGCGATACATTGAATATGGCGCGTTTACGACCGGAGAAGTGATACTGTGACCGCGCGCTCTCCGCCCTACAAAACAGTTTACCGTATGAAAAATGTTTTTGAACAAAAGTTGTAGAGAATTTTGTATTCTACATTATGGTAATAAATACACATACCAAAAAAACCATAGGAAATGAAATATTTACAAAATAAGTGCAAAAACCGATTTTTGTGACCTTTTGACCTTGAAATGTACCTATTAGTTGCGCATACCTTCGATCACTAATATACAAGATACACAGTCCGCGGCAAAAAACGACCTCACTAAAAGAGCACCAAACGCAACATTCTGGTGGACTTTCGATTTAGTAGTGCTCGAACGCTCCGCTGGGAAACATGTCCCAGTGCTCGTTCAACAATTGTAAAAATCATACGTTTAAAACGCAAAAAAAAAGGATGGAATTTCATATTTCCGGTAAGAATTAATTTTATCCTAATATATTTCATACAATTGTATTATAAATATTGGTATTTCGTTAAGAAATCAACAAAAAACAGTTTTAAAATTAAGTTGTAAATAAATCAACACGAGGTATAAACCATCTCAATTGCGAATACTCGTACTAAAGGTACTTATCGTAGTTTATCATGCCCACTTGAAATGTTCGGGTTATACACTGTGTTTCTGTTCCATTTGGTGGAGTCGCTATTAATTATTATTTATTTTATTGAGAAATATATTTTTTTAGGTTTCCTCGAGATCCAGTTAGATGTGGAAATTGGATATCAGTTAGCACGGCAAAGATGCGAACAATTTTTCAAGCCGACTTTAGCGAGCGTTGTATGTTCTAAGCATTTATATTCAATGTTTAGAGGACGAGCCAGGTTTCGCATTCGTCGTAGTAGTTGTGACGGTTTTTGGTCTCCCAATTCCATGTCCGACAGCAGCGTTTGGAATTGTCGACTGTCGGATTCTTCGTATGCGGAGATGAGCTGGTCCTTCAGTGCTTGAAACTCGTTCTTCTCCGGCGGGTTGTATAGCAGGTCGGCGATTTGTTCTATATCTTCTTTCTCCAGACGAGCGATGACCATTTGGGAGAGCTGGCTTTGGTTCTTCTGTAGGCTGCTAGTGGCTGCTTCGAACGTTACAAACCAGAGCCTGGGTTTGTCCTCCAGAATGGCGGAATTCGCATTGATAGGGCAATGCCGGCGATTACCTGCGATGACGGTGACGTCGCCGGGTTGCTGGTGAGTGCCGAGGTTTCGGGCAGGGATTCGCCTCTGTTTTCCATGGTGATGGTGGAGAGATTTTTGCAGAATTACGTCGGGCAGCGTTTCGTGGTCGAGCAGAACTTCGTCGTGCAGCGGTTCGTTGTGGAGAGCTTCCCGGGCAGAGATTTCTCTTGATGGTGCTTGCTATTCTTCGGACAGAGTTTCTTCTTGCAGAGGTTGCTTGTTGTTCACGGGGTCACCAGTTTAGAGGACCGGTTGGTCTCTCTAAGAGTTCACTAGAGGTCGGAGGAGTAAAGAGTAAAACTCGATTTACTGTGGTGAACTGAAGTGATTTATTTACAAAAATGCGCTGCTTATATACAAAAAAATGAGATAATTATTATTATTACAAAATGTACACGAAGTTAAAAGGTTGATTTTCATTGGCTATTACAATTAGAAAGAGATGTACAGAAAGGGACAAAAAAATTTACAGAAACATGAAAGAGAAAAAAATCGAATAGGACAGGGGGCCACGGAAGATCAGGCGCCACGGCTTGCCGCGGTCGATGCCTGAGTGGATTACCCCTTTAAACATGCGGTGTGTGCATTGCACAGCCATAACCGAGTTTAATTTTAAGTAGGTAGTTAAATGTTGTATGCGTCATATCAATTTACTTGAATTCCTTGTTTTATTGTTATTTAACTCTGGCTGTGTTCTGTCCCTTTCACATGTTTAATAAAGTTATTTTTATTTATTTTATTTAAATATTTACAAGGTTTTACGATTGCCGCGCGGGAAACTGGACGCACCGCGGCTCGCGGCGCTGGCATCGCCCGAGTATAAATATGGGCTCTCGCGGGCCGCGAATTCAGAAATTTTCGCCCCGCAGCGAGGAGGAATACCGCTCCGTACAGCGCTACCTGAGCCAGCTGGAAAATATCAGCTGGTTCTCGTACTCTCTCCCAGAGGAAAGAGCCCTAAAGGTCGGCATCACCGGCCTGCCCACCAATACAACACCGGAGGAAGTGACAGCCGGGCTAGCGGAGCTCGGATATACGGCGGAACATGTCACCAAGGTGTACGCGAGGGCGGACAGACCAGGGTGCATCTTCTTCGCCCTCATCACAAAGACAACCAAGGTAGAGGCAACCCTGTCCAATGCCATAGGTGTCAGCAGTTCAGACACTCCAGCAAGAACTGCCACCGCCCATTGACCTGCTTGAGATGCGCTGGAGAGCACCTCGCGCGCGACTGCCCTGTCCTCCGCACCGAGAGGCCGCAGTGTGCGAACTGCAGAGGGCAACACGAGGCCAATAGCAAAAAATGCCCGGTATACATTGCCGAGGCACGACACAAGCAGGCTGGCACGGTTTCCCGAACCGGTGCCGCCCGCCCTACCCGCCCTAGCCGCCCTGACATGACACCTTCCGTCCCGGAGCAGGAGATGCCCCCGCCCCCGCCTTCCGCCACCTCATTCATGGCGGAGGCCAACGACCCCACCCCCCGCCGCACCCCCTCGACGGCTTATGAGCAGCGGCCGAAGAAGAAGAGGGTGCGCATCAGGAGGGTGAGGTGTACCACCTCTTCGGCGGCGCCGACTGACTCCGAGCTGGAGACGTCGGCGCCCCCCGCTTCGGACCTCGAAGACATTGCCCGCGCACTCCGCGCACCCCCCGTGCCCCTCGGGCGCGCGCAGAGGACACCACCGCAACTAGGCTCGGCAGCCACTACCGCGCCTACACACCGCCCGGTCTCACGAGGGCGTGCTGCAGGGACCTCTAACAGGGACGATACTGTTCCTGCGACTCGCACTCCCGGCGCCCCTACACCCGCTCAGGGGCGTTGTCAGATGGGCGCCGAATATAACGAGATGACTACCTGCCAGTTCATTCAGCAGCTACTCTCCCTGGCCATGGATGCCTTCTCTAGGATCCAAGCCGGGGAGGACACCTTCACCACTCTCCTGCAGACCTTTCCTGCAGGAGCCGCCATCATCTCGACAATGATTTCCCGATGGACCAGCCCGCCAACACAACATTAAGGGTGGTCCATTGGAACGCCCGAGGGATCCACGGGAAGAGGCAACTCCTTCAACACCTCCTCAGGTCGTACGAAGTAGACGTTGCCCTCCTCAGTGAGACTCATCTCACCCCCCGCGACCGCCTGTCTATACCCGGTTACCACGCGTATAGACAGGACTACCTGGATGGAGCTGCTGCCAGCCGAGGCCTGGCGATCCTCGTCAAGCGCAGCCTTCTCCACCAGCTTCTACCCAACCCCGATGTGACATCATTTTATGCGCTTGGCATCGAGCTAATGCTCGGCGCCGCGCGCACGCACCTCTACGCTTGTTACAAGCCTCCGCAGATGCGACTCGATACCTCCGAGATCCACCGGCTCCTATCAGAAGAGCCGACTGTGATCGCGGGGGATCTGAATTGCAAACACCCTGGCTGGGGCTCGCGGACATCCAACTCAGACGGCAGCAGACTCCTGGCCGACTCCGAGAGCACGGGGTACAATGTAGTGGGTACCTACGTACCAACCCACTACCCTGACTGCCCCACCCACTCCCCGGACGTGCTGGACATAGCCATCACACATCGCCTCCCGGGACACTTCGAGCAAGAGGTACTCAAGGAGGCCCTAGGCTCCGACCACCTCCCAGTCTTAGCGACAATCAGGGCAGCGCCTGTGGCCATTCCACCGCCGCCGCCGCGCCCTACCCGCGACTGGGAGGTGTTCTCCCAGCACCTCCATAACTCCACCCCCAACTTTCCGGTGATCTCTGCTAAAGACGTAGAAAACCTGACGCAGCAGATCACCGTCTCCATCAAGTCGGCCATGGAAGCGGCCTCTCAGCAGTCCACAGGTCACAGCCACAAACGAGATGCTCTGCCGCGCCACATCGGCGACCTCATTAAGCAGAAGAAGAAGCTGCGTAGGCGCTGGCAGGCGACTCGCTGCCCCCAGCTCAAGACTGAGCTCAACCGCCTCACTGAGCGGGTGAAAATGGAGTTGCGAGAGATGAATGCTGCCAACTGGACCCGGCGCATCATAGAGGCTGGCGAGGACTGGCAGTCCCTGCACCACCTGTGCCGCAACCTCACCCACACCACAGCCCCGACGAGACCTCTTCTGGACGATGACGGAAATCCGCGATACCGAGCCGAAGACCGAGCGGAGATCCATGCAGCCCATCTGGAGCGGCAATTCTCCCCCTTGCCCACCTCGGCGACGGACCACGCTGCAGCAATTTCCGAGGAGGTAAAGCAATTCCTTCTCTCCGCTCCTTCCCCCTCCGATACCCCGAACTTCTCATTCTCACCACGAGAAGTTTGTAAGGTAATATCCCGCCTTAAGCCTCGCAAGGCACCTGGAGCGGACGGAATCCCCAACTCCGCCCTCCGGCACCTCCCCTTCCGTACAGTGGCCGCCCTCACCCGTCTCTACAACGGGATTGTCAGGACCGGCCACTTCCCTCAATCCTGGAAGATGGGGCTGATTATCACCATACCCAAGCCTCACAAGAACCTCAGACGCCCTGAAGGCTATCGCCCCATCACCCTCCTGTCCACCCTCTCGAAAACATTCGAGATCCTCCTCCTCAAACATCTTAATCCCTATCTTCCTCCTCGGAAGGAACAATTTGGATTCCGCTCCCAGCTGAGTACGACCCTTCAGCTGGTTAGAGTGGTCCATCACCTCACCGCCGCTGCCAACAAGAGGAACTCCAGCGTGGCCGTCTTCTTAGACATAGAGAAGGCCTTCGACTCGGTATGGCACGACGGGCTAATATACAAGCTCAAAAAAGCCGGGAGTACCGGTTTTCATCATCCGGATCCTGGCCTCATTCCTGACTGGCAGGACTTTCCGGGTCAGGGTCGATGGTGTTCTATCAGAGGAGCACCCCATCACTGCAGGCGTCCCCCAGGGGTTCTTTCCCCTGGGCTCTACAATTTTTACGGGAGCGATATCCCCACACACCCTGCAACCATGGCGGCGCTGTACGCCGATGAAACGGCATTCATCGCCTCATCTATCACCCTGGACCACGCAGCCATCAAGGTGCAGAGGATCTCCTTCCTAAGTGGCTGAGCAAGTGGCGACTCTCGGTCAACGCGAGTAAGTCACAAGCGCTCGCCGTTACCAGGAAGTTGACGTTACCAGCGCCCCAGCGGACCTCAGGATGGAGAGCGTAGAGAAATTCATCTCTAGGCTCTCCTCCAACCTCTTCAGGCGTGCTGATGCCGCGAGCCTGGTCGAGCTGGAGGACCTGGCTCCCTGGCACGCTCGCCCACCTGACCGCCTGCTGCTCTCCCGTGACACCATCCCCACGGAGGAGGGAGAACTGCGCCGCCCACCGCAGCGCCCCCGAAGAGGAGGAGCCGTGCGGACGAGCGCCACAGCGCCCCGCACCACTCCGGCAGCCGCACCTACGGATGCAGCCCCCCAACCAGCCCCTGGGCATGTTCCCCCACCCAGGCCCACCACCTGGGCCAGGTGTGAGAAGACATAGCGGTCAGCGAATTCAGTCCGCGCGCGCATTCCATACCGACGTCGTCTCGCTGTCCCTTGCCGCCGCGCCGGTAATAATATTAGTGCCGCCATTTTGTGAAGTTGTTATGAAGCTCTGCAAACGCCATGAAGACCGTAGCCACGCTGCGAAGATCCCTCTCTCGACGTAGCCTCGACGTGAAGACGCGTAGTGAAGTGTTACGAAGAATTCTTATTAGAAAAACGCCCTTTTCAGGGCCGGTTCATGTCCGGTATTATTACACGGACAGCTGTTTCTCTTGTCATTGCGAACGTACGTTCTTTGCAGAACGATTTTCTTCTGTGTTTCAACTTCTATGACGAACGTATACAAATACGGCGTGCGTTCTTATCAGAACGTTGTTTTCTTTGTTTCACTCGGCGAACGAACGTACTGCTACAAATGTATACACGTATATTTTAGTTAACTATAAAATTAAACATATTAGAACAACATAATATTACAAGTAAAAATAATTACTCCACACTTTATATATTAAACTTTGGAAAAATAAAAAAATTGACTATTAAAATTATTACAATCAACAAAAAAATGTTGAATTCGACTCCACTTATACTTCACTTCACCTTGTTCCAGCGGCGAAGTGCGGCCGTAAAATTATTGAAGTGCTTTTTTGGAATTGTAATAATTTAAACTTTAAGACATATACGCGGATGGTTGAATTTAGTTTGAAGCGTGCGTCGTTCGTTAAAATTTATTGCTTTGTAAACATACATTGTACATTGTTTTATTATTAAGGTTGATTTTAGATAAATGTATACTTTTTTAAACACTTTTACTCGGCGACAGATTTTCGAGAGGTTTTGTATGGGACTGTGTATCTTGTATATTAGTGATCGAAGGCGTACACCCTACCATAATATGTAGGTTTTGAGACAACATTTAGGGTGCCAATATACAAATATTTACAGACTTACAGCTGGGTACCTCGAATTCCGAGGTGAACTTACTATACTAATTGGACTATATAGCGGCAACAGATATACACAATCTGTGAAAATTTCAGAACTCTAGCTATAGAGGTTCTTGAGATACAGCATGGAGACAGACAGACGGACAGACAGACATCAAAGTCTCGTGAATAGGGTCCCGTTTTCACCCTTTGGGTACGGAACCCTAAAAAATGAATTTATAAGCCGAAGACAGGCGCATTATTTGATCGGGGTCTAGATAATGCTAATCCATACTAATATTATAAATGCGAAAGTATCTCTGTCTGTCTGTCTGTCTCGCTTTCATGCCAAAACTACTGAACCGATTGCAATGAAATTTTGTACACAGTTATTCTAGAGTCTGAGAAAGGACATAGGCCACAGATTACTAGTATATGACATAGGCTACATTTTGATGTGGGAAAATATCTTATTTCCATGAAAATATCGATGAAAATTAATTCGCATTGCGCGTGGCCAGCGCTCATCCCGGGGGTCCTGGGTTCGAGTCCCGCAGGCGGAACAAAAAGTTTTCAATGTTCCTGGGTCTTGGATGTGTATTAAAATAATATTTTAAATTTAGTTTGTCCGTTAAGTAAACTGACTTAACGGACGTTGTTCGTAGAGTCCACATCCTGAGGATGCTCCGGTGTTGGGGCGAAACGCGCGTCGAGGTTTTCAACCTGCATGGTGGTGAGGGGCCTTGCACGGATTTGCCAACATTATTGCTTGTGTGGTGGTGGTGTTTGCAAGTTCTTGCATGCGAGTGTACGCATAGGCAGTGTGGGAGGAGGGAGGTGCTGTACGCATGTCTATGCGTACACTCACTCATTTACTTAAAGGTGGAAGTTGTTTTCGCGGAATATTGCTAAAAATAATAACAAACTAAATTTAAACTATGGATTTCCGCAAAGTAACGCCTGATTCCATTAACAAAATAATATTTCAAAAATCTTAAATATATTTTATGTATAATATTATAAAAAATCCAGAAATATATCGATGCAATGAACATTTTAGTTCTAATACGATTCAACAGATGGCGTTTTATTTTTTACTTCATTGTAACATAGAACTAATCATACTTATTAGTTATTATGTTTTTTCCATACTAATATTATAAATGCGAAACTATCTCTGTCTGTCTGTCTGTCTCGCTTTCACGCCAAAACTACTGAACCGATTGCAATGAAATTTTGTACACAGTTATTCTAGAGTCTGAGAAAGGACATAGGCTACTTATTAGTTAGTATGTTTTTGTTTAGATACTTATTAGTTAGTATGTTTTTGTTTATAGTTTTTAATACGTTAGAATATTATGTTTAATAATATAATCACTTGGTATAAAATAATCAATCTATCTTATCTTATAGAACTCCTACTGGATTTCTAATACCTATATGTGACAAGTTGACAACAGAAGGCGCTCTAAAATAAAGGAGTTCAAGTGTACCGTGTTGGCCTATATTCCATCCAGAAAATATATCAATGCAATCAACATTTTAATTGTAATATATGAAAACAGATGGCGTTTTAATTTTTACTTAAATATATTTTATGTATAATATTATAAATAATTCAGAAATATATCGATGCAATGAACATTTTAGTTCTAATACGATTCAACAGATGGCGTTTTATTTTTTACTTCATTGTAACATAGAACTATCAACTAATCATTAGGGTTGCTGAGGATTCCTCTTCCGCTTCCTCATAATGAGGAAGTTCCGCAATATTTTGGGTTCCTCAATTCCTCAACCGTTACCGCATCCTCATAAATAAAAATAAAAAAATCCTCTTCCGCTATCGCTTCCTCAAAATTTAAGAGGAATTTATGAGGAATTTCACTGCGCATGCGCGTCGCGTATCCAATCATGGCAACGCACACGCCAGAGCCAGTCACTCATCTTTTTTTTTGTGTGCGTTGTTGTGTATGTTTAGCCAGGGAAAATTAAGGAATTCAGACCGAATAATTCGTGTAGTTTTGAAAGTTGGTACAGTTGTTCCTAAAGATGTCCAGATGAATATACTAAAAGTCTCCGAGGGTGGGACAAGAGCCGGCGGTGGGGGAGGGGGGGAAGCCTAATAAAAAATAAATAAAATTAGATAGACTCTATTTTGAAGGAGGAATCAGGGGACTACGTTACGCCGATTTACTGTATCTGTCTCTAGGAACAGTTAATCGAGGTAACGTATTCCCGTGATTCCTTCTTCAAAGTTGATCCTATCTAAATTTATTATTTTTAAATATCTTCAGGAAGAATGAGTATACCACTACGTTTTTATTTTATCGTAAACATCTTTCAAATTTATTTTATGGTCGGTAGATTGGCGGGGTACGGGGCATTCATTTTGCAATTTTTAAGGGTCATATTATTTTTTATTTGTTAGTAAATTTAGAAAAAATCTAACGTAGCTTTAACAGATCATAGTATTGTATAAAATTCATTTGTCTAAACGCATTGTCCAGGGAGTAAATTGGGGAATACGTTTGTATGGAAAAACAGTTCCTAAAGTAATGATCGTAAAGTAAAAATGTTTGGACGTAATTTATAGTAAATTTAATGTAGATAATTAATGTAGACTAAAGAGATATTTTAAATAATTTTCGAGTCACAAGCAAAAACCTTGAAAAAGAGACCTTTCCCCCCCTCCCCCACCGCCGGCTCTTGCCCGACCCTCGGGGACTTTTAGTATATTCATCTGGACATCTTTAGGAACAACTGTACCAACTTTCGAAACTACACGAATTATTCGGTCTGATCGTCGATTTTGAAACTAATTTTCTTAGACTAGTTACTGAACTCCTCCTTAATTGCTGGACCGATTTTGATGATTCTTTGTTGTATGTGTTTTGAGAATGGTTTAGAGATTCATAGTTTGGTCCACTGGAAAATGCCCTTTTAATTATTTTTTGTGTAATCTACCTATGTACCTAGTTATGTACAGACAGGACAAAGACTTTTGGGTTGGGTCCGCTAGTATTTATAATTTCCTATCATCCTCCTCCTCATGCGCTTCCTCTTCCACTTCCTCATCCGCATCCTCTTCCTCAAAAAAATATCCTCTTCCTTATCCGCATCCCCTAAATTTGCGCGTGAAAATTCCTCTTCCTCCTCCCCTTCCTCATAATCACTTCCTCAACAACCCTACTAATCATACTTATTAGTTACTAGCTGTTGCCCGCGACTTCGTCCGCGTGAACTTTAGTTTATAGCGTGCGGTGTCAACAAAATTTGTGTCAAATTTAAAAACTTTTTAAAACCCTGGTAAGTGGTACCCCTCTTAGGGCCGCGCTACACCGGAATGGCAGCGCTGAAAGTGCTCGCCTCGCCGCTGCCATTCCGGTGTAGCGCAGCCCTTAATTAATCAAAATACCCAAAAACGGCTGTTCAGTGTGCACATAATCTATACTAATATTATAAATGCGAAAGTATCTCTGTCTGTCTGTCAGTCTCACTTTCACGCCAAACGCCAAAACTACCGAACCGATTGTAATGAAATTTTGTATACAGATAGTCTAAAGCCTGAGAAAGGACATAGGCTACTTTTTTTACTGGAAAAAAGGGTTGTCAGGGGGTAAAAATGCGTAATTTTTTTTTCAAATTAAGTTAGTTCCAAAAATTCATAATAGATGGCGCCGTGCGTCTTCTATATCGCGCTGACGCTTGCTCAAAAGTCTTTCTATAAGAGGTGGTATCATCTTACATTTAAGTTTTGATTTTTTTCGATTGTTATATCTATTCTACGGTATTAAAAAACTCAGTACTTTATCTGTGCAGTGACGTAACCTTAAACCTATCAATGATAAATAGTATAAGGGTAAAGTTATATAATTGGGGGGCTAAATAGGCTTTAAAATTTGCCATAAAATATAAAGAATAATATAAAAAAATTAAATACTTATTGTGTGCACACTGCACAGCTGTATTGATTTAAGGGGTACCAGGGTTTTTTTATAAAAGCTTTTGACACCAATTTTGTTGACATCGCGCTTTATAAACTGAAGTCCACGCCGACAAAGTCGCGGGCAACAGCTAGTTATGACATAACGTCTGTGTTATGACTTATGAGTGACTCATGAATCTTTTAGCAGGGCTTGAGAGTTGACATAAGCATAACCCGACCAAGTAAAGAAAATATTCTGAGGTTACTTAAAAATCTTACAATAATGGGCATTGTCCAAAAAAAAAACACATGTACTTTTTATTTTTTTTCTCGTTAAAAAAGGGTATTTTAAGAATATGAATTATATAATTTTGAAATTCGTTGGCTAGTTTTTTCTCAATAAATTTTTAAAGTTTCGCTCTGACGTCATCATCGGCCGCAATTGACCTCTGCAGTATGTTTTAAATTTCCTTTTAATCTTATTTATAATGGCTGGTTCGTCAAATGCAAGTTCTCATTATGTGAAAGCTGATACGAGAAACTTACCAAAAGTTCGAAACGTAATGTTGGTCGAATTTATTGCTAATTTAACGCCATTGAAGGTCAAACAAAGGTTAAACATATTTGTTCAAAAATATAAGTACTTACTTAACTAATGGGTATTTTTTTCGTTTATATACAGAAAAACGATCACTGACCTTATTCCTCGAAATGATTTTGTAATGAGCAAAATTTAAAAAAAATTGACAATCCCCATTATGATTTTCCTCGAAATACATTGTAAAATGAACATATCTAAAGTGGTATGATCATATTAATGTGATCATAACATTTCATTTTTAGGGTTCCGTACCCAAAGGGTGAAAACGGGACCCCATTCATGAGACTTCGATGTCTGTCTGTCTCTCTCTCTCCAGGCTGTATCTCAAGAACCTCTATAGCTAGAGTTCTGAAATTTTCACAGATTGTGTATATCTATTGCCGCTATAACAACAAATACTAAAAACAAAATAAAATTAATATTTAAAGGGGGCTCCCATACAACAAACGTGATTTTTTAGCCCTTTTTTGCTCGATATCAATAATGGCAACAGGCCTACCTGTTGCCATTATTGATATCGTGATATTTTCACAAAGGCCTTAATTATATGTCTACTTTAATATTTAAGAATAATATTAAAATGCAATAAAAAATTAATTATCCCATACAAAAACACAACTTTTGGTCTACGTTTGCTCTATAACTGTACGGAACCCTTCGTGCGCGAGTCCGACTCGCACTTGGCCGATTTTTACACAACTACTCACAGTTCTTGTTATACGTGACAAGTATCACTTGTCCTTGGAAATGGAATGGTAGAAAAGCTTGATTGTAATTTATTAAAAAATTTAAGTAATTTGTTATTTTTTTATTATTAATTTGATCATGATTAATGAAACAAAAAAATATTGTTAGTAATGAATTGATTACAATATCATAAATTATATTTGTATACAGAATACATAACTAAAAAGATACAAGCATAGAAAGTACTTGAATAGATTACTATTGTAATTTTGAAAGTGCAAAGTCACGAGCTGTTTTAATGGCTTCCTCCAAACATTTCGGATTATTTCCTGAAGCTTGAGCAGATTCTGATTTGCCGCCGCCTTTTCCACCCATAAGGTGAACAACTGACTGAACCCAGTCTGAAGCAGTTAATCCTCTCTCGACTAGTGATTTCGGAACGGCTGCCAAGCAGAATATTTTGTTGGAGTCATCATCAACTGAGAAAAACAATGCCGCAGAATTTGGAGAGTGCTGTTTTACTTGTTTTAAAGCCCCGTCTAATGCTTTTGTGTTATTAAATGCTTTTAATTCTGATACAATCACTTCAGATGATTTTTGTTCAAGGCAAAGTTCTTTTGCTTTCTCTATAACTAAATTGATAGTTAGAGCTTTAGCAGCGCGCTCTTTATCGTCTAATTCTTTTTTGAAATTTTTGAGCATATTTCTTAGTTCTTCTTTTTTCCAATACGATATTTGTGCATGGGAAACATCATTAGTTAGTTCCACAATTTTTTTTACAATTTCTTTTTGATTATCACCTTGGTCTTTGATAATATTTGCAATATTGTTAACCTCATTTTCTAAAATACTCATCTTATTGATGGCTTTCATGGCTTCTGGGCCAGTAACAGCCACAATCCTTCGAATTCCTTTAGCTATTCCTTCTTCACTGACAATCACATATTCGCCAATGTGTCCAGTTTGGTGTAGATGAGAGCCACCACAAAATTCTACAGATGTATCAAATCCTAAAGGCCCTTCTGGATTATTTTCTAACTCTTCGACCGGTACACCAACAGATACAACACGTACAGGATCTGGATACTGTTCATCAAACATAGCTCGTAAACCTTTAATTTTCTTGGCATCACTTAAACTTGTGTGTTTAGCAAATACTTTTTTGTTATCATTGATAATAGTTTTAATTTGATCTTCAGTTTCTTTTATTTGTTTTGTTGTCATAGGACCTTTGTTAGTAAAATCAAATCTCAAACGATCTGGTACCACAAGTGAACCACGTTGGTCAGAATCATTGCCTAGTACTTTTCTCAAAACATTATTTAATATATGTGTGCCCGTATGGTTGTTCATAATGAGTCTTCTTCTTTCTGTATCAATGTTTAATGACACTGTGTCTCCCACTTTAAACAAACCTTCCACTTTGCCTATGTGAAGTACATACCCTCCTTTTACTTGAACATTTTTCACAGTAAATTCTACACTGTCATCATCACTCTTAACCATGTAACCCTCATCATATATTTGTCCACCTTGCTCTGCATAAAAATTTGTATGGTCTAATATCAATCCACACTCTCCATTGCTTACTTCTTCCACAAAGGTCTTATTTTGACGTATCGCCAAAATCTTTCCAGTGCATGGGCTAAAGGTATATACTGCGTCTTTGTCCATGGAAGAGGCTACATAATTATACTTAGGAGAGTCATCAGTTACGGGTACACCTCTGTTTTGTAAATCGCTAATGGCATGGATGTCTAATGCTAATAAATCTTCTTGACCCACAGTTTTACCTTGGGAACATAACTGAGATTCCTTTTTAGCTTTATCATATGCTTCCATATCAATTGTTAATCCTTTTTCTTCACACATCAACTGTGTCAAGTCAATAGGAAAACCATATGTATCATACATCCTCCAAGCCACATCACCAGGTATAACTTTTGAGTCTCCCAGTTTCTCTATTGTCCTATTGAGTAAATTGTGTCCTCTTGAAAGAGTTTTCAGGAACTGTATTTCTTCTTCATTTATAATTTGTATAATAGACTCTGGATCTTTTGTAATCTCGGGAAATATATCACCCAATATTTCAACAACAGTATGTACTAATGAAGCAAAGAATCCTGGTTTAGCATTAAGTTTTTCAGATGAATAACGAATAGCTCTTCTTAATATTCTACGGAGTACATACCCTCTACCAGTATTGTCAGGGAATCCACCATCAGATAGAGCAATAGTAAGTGTGCGAGCATGGTCTGCTAAAACCCTATAAGCCATATCAATTCCATCTACATCTTCAAGTCCCACCTTTCCTGTATAAGGCCTTACTTTGGCCTTGGTCTCAATAGTCTTGAATATAGGCATAAACAAATCAGTATCATAATTAGCTTTTTTATCTTGTATAACAGATACCAATCGTTCAAGACCTAAGCCACAATCTATGTGTTTTTTTGGAAGTAATTTTAGAGTCCCATCTGTTTCTCTGTTGTACTGAATGAATACAAGATTCCATATTTCCAAAACATCTGGGTCGTCCATGTTCACAAGATGTGCTGCATTTCTTCCACCAATTCTATCATAATGTAATTCTGAACATGGACCACAGGGACCTGTTTCACCCATTTCCCAAAAATTATCTTTCATGCTACCTGGTAAAATATGGGTTTCAGGAACTCCTAATTTTAGCCATATTTCCTTACATTCTAAATCAGGTTCAAGCCCTGAGTTTTTGTCCCCGCCAAAATAAGTAACATATAATCTATCTCCAGATAATTTATAAACTTCAGTCAGCAGCTCCCAAGCCCAAGTGCATACTTCCTTTTTAAAATAGTCTCCAAAAGACCAGTTCCCCATCATTTCAAAGAAAGTGTGATGATAAACATCTTTTCCGACATCATCTAAATCATTATGTTTTCCACCAGCTCTTATGCACTTTTGAGTATTCACAACTCTTACATATTGAGCCATATCTGAGTTTGGATCAACTGACCCTAAAAATATTGGCTTAAATTGATTCATACCTGCATTTGCAAACAGTAGCGTGGGATCATCCAAAGGAATTGTTGATGAAGAATGAACATATATATGACCTTTACTCATAAAGAAGTCGATGTATGATTGTCGAATCTCTTTAGCTGATTTTGGGATGTCCATGTTTAAATTTTACCTGGTAAAATCACAATGAGAATATTAGAATATTTAACAATTTCAGCTTTTTCAAAGTTATTTGAGACATTATAATAGCTATATTCTATACAATTATTATAAAAGAATTTGGTATTAGATGTGGTGCTAATAAAATAGGCACTACACGCTAATTTAGTTTTAACTTGGCGTCATTAGGCCTTTTGCCTTACGAATTAGACTTAGTGTTGTATATTCCGTGAATTAGAATCATAATAAAGAGGTTAGGTGATAAGTATTTTTATATACAAAGGTGTATTGGAAAAATAACAATAAATACTTAATTGCAAAACTAACATTACCTAAGCTACGGCCTACCATATGGTACATTGAAATTTTGAAAGTGCAAATAGGAAGGTGACGAAATATGAAAGCAAGGAGATAGCATACTGTTACATTTTACGCGTACTATTTACAAAAAATAAAAATTTTCTTTTCAGATTATTTGACATTTTCACTGCCTAGTAATATTTAATAAAATAAACTTACGTTTAGATTATCGACAAAGCTGACAATGGAAAAAGATTCACGTATCGATTAAAACTCGAAAATTAGTCCAAGTTATAACTTTCAAGTTCTAACCTCCAGCCAGCACAACAGTACCTGTCAAGTGTCACTTGTCAGCTAGGACCACAGATATCGATCATGATAGATACTGCATGTGTATTTATACACATGCGGTATCTATCATGATCGATGGAGTTTTGGAGGGAACACAAAAGGGCACGTTTCTGGTTATTACATCACTTTCCCACACTTGTGCACGATAACGAATATCTAATGGTTAATATCCTACCAATATTACATATTAAAAACCCAGATAACACAATTTTAGGAAAATAATATAAAAACACAACATCACCAATCACTATTTCACATTCCCGGCAAAACTCCCAGTTCTCCTTTACTAGCAGCACACATTGACTGACATTGACACATTCAATTTATGCCTTGTCAGTTGTCGAACTGCAATCTCTACAAATTTATACTAGTAATCTGTGCTGCAATCTGTTTTTTATAACAATAATTTATAGACCTACAAATATATACTAGTAATCTGTGTTATAGACTTTGTTGGTGATAAATGTTGAGAAAATGAAGACTTTTCGAGAGTTTATCAAGTTTTCCAAAAGTATAAATCAAATAAATATATTGCAACAGAAACGTTGCTATGCACAAATAAGGACACCGGCTAAAGTGAATGTTTTGGAGCGAGTGTCAACAGATGTATCAGATACAACACCTTATTTTCCCAAATCATTTAATCTTGCTGCTTATATTAATAGTTCTGAGACACTACAAAATCTGCTTAATCTCAATGTTGACCTAAATAAATTAGATAAACGACCGTATATTGCAGAGAAGATATTAAAATTAGATTTTGAAAAGGACATGAAACAAATATTATTATTTTTAAATGAATTCCTCAAAAAGGAAGACATGGGCACTTTTTTAAGCAAAAACCCTATGATATTAACTGAAGACATTGACAATCTTCATGTGCGAATTCATTATTTACAATCAAAGCAATTCAATAACATTCAAATAACTAAAATCATTCTCAAGAATCCGTTTTGGTTAATGTACAGGTACATTTTTGTGAAATATTTACAGCTGCATGTAACAATTAACATAATTTTTGGTTTAAATTGCTTGACTGTGGTAGGATGGTTATTTCTTACAGTATATACATTTATTACGCATGCTCTAATTATTATCTTGTTCTGATTTATGTCAATATTACTCTCATTACCGAGACTTACATGATTTACATCACAGCCCTTTTTGTAGTTTCATGGATAGGTTATTGATCATTATTTAATTTTCATTTTATTTTAGTACTGTGAGAATAGATAGAAGGTTGGGATATTTTCAAAGCAAATTTGACCTAAGTGGAAATGATATTCGGAATTTAGCAACTAAACAACCTAAAATCATAACTTACAACCTTCACCATATAAACACCAATTCCTTTGTTATAAAAGAGGAAATGGGATATAATGATCAAGAGATAAAACAGTTGATATTGCATCAACCAAAATTGTGGATGATTTGTAAGTATCTAAAAGAGTTTATTTAGCTCTACAATAAACTAGCACAAAATATATTAATCATATATTTATTGAATGTAACAAGCTACAAAAATACTGAAAACACTTTATCTAATTATTGTAGCAAACCAATTAATTTCAAAAAATTTTTTGTTCAGAACATTTTTCTGAGAATATCAACAAAACTAAATTTTGCATAAAACTATGTTTAATTGTATACCCTTGTCACAATATTGTTTTCTTAACATAAATTTTATGTTAAATACTATATTTTATTTCATTTCAGGTCAAAAGAAGTTGTTGGAAAGGTTTAATTATATTCACAACACAATAAAAATTAGTCATGAAAACATATTATTACATCCAAATATTTTACTGTGTAGAAATTTCAAGATTAAACAAAGGCATATTTTCTTACAACAATTAGGAAGAGCTCAATTTGATCCCTCTAAAGAAAACTATGTTCCAATTATGGCATTGGCTGAAAATACCGATGTAGAATTTTGTAAAAATCATGCCAAATGTCACATTGATGAGTACAATCGATTTCTAAAAACTTTATAGGTCAGCTTAACCAGTTTTGCCTAATATAAATTTATTTTCCAATGTACTAATAGAGGTATATAAAAGTGCATCTAATATGCCAGCTATAGTAAATACGCCACCAACTATGGCGCATATGTTAGTAGCTAGATGTCCAATTGATCTGTAAATAGAGAAGCAACTTTATGTACTTAGTAAAGTGAATAAAAGTTAATAACAAATACCGTCTTGGTGTTTTATTACCTTTCTTTTTCAGTATATTTTATCATAAGTGGTGAAAGTTCATAGTTGAAAAAAGCTCCTGGCATTCCAGATTCCATATTAATGTTAGATACTGCTTTTATATGTCTTGTTACTGAAAACTGATTTGTGTATAATACTGTTTTGTCGAGATTAACATACATGGTAGGCACTATTTTTAGATAATATTGGAACATAACAGCACCTAAAACAAGGAAAATAAGAAATAAATAACAATTATATAACAACAAAATGTTATAATGATGCTCATAGATTTTGTAAGCCAAAAATATTCGTACTTGCTTATTGTTAAAGGTATATAGTCAAATATTATAGCTGTTTTATTGACCGATAAAAATTTGCAATTCGCGGGGACAGCTTACCATAGATTTTTTTAAATTCGTCCCGGTCGGGACAGGCAAAGTTGCCCATACAGCCATTTCTATGTTTTCTCTATTTAATGATTGATAGTGAAGGCCGAAGCCAATTCTTTTATATTAACCATATGAGATAGAGTTTTCATCAGGCTTTGATATCAAAATATGAAATAAGTTTTTTCATCAGGCCGAAGCCATTTCTCATGTTATATTATGGCGGGAAAACAATATTCTTAATACAATTTTTTCTATATTATCGTCAGGTCAGTCAGGTCTAAAGTTTAGTCAAAGTCTGAGTATAAAGTCAAGAAGTCAAGTCGGTCGATTCAGTAAAGTGGTAGACGCTTTACTGAAACTTTCGATGGAGTTTTGGAGGGAACACAAAAGAGCACGTTTCTGGTTATTACATCACTTTCCCACACTTGTGCACGATAACGAATATCTTATGGTTAATATCCTACCAATATTACACATTAAAAACCCAGATAACACAATTTTAGGAAAATAAAATAAAAACACAACATCACCATTTGACATTCCCGGCAAAACCATACCATAGACTATGGAATTAGAACTTCGTGCTTTATCATCTGTACCGTTCGACAAGGCTTTAATTGAATGTGTCAATCAATGGTGTCAATGTCAGCCAATGTGCGCTGCTGGCAAGGAGTTTACACCCTGCTGCTACCTGCTGGTAAGTGGTAAAGGAGAACTGTCCAAAATGACGTTTTTGTATAATAGAAGCGTTAGGTAGTTCCTTTTCTCGCCACGTTCATAAACAGCCTTGTCGAACTCTATGGACTTGAATGTGTCAATGTCATTATTACGTCAAATTTGAGGATTCTGAAGTGTCAAATGTCACTTGAACGGCTTGAACGAAAGTCAAGACTCAGATTATCCCGTTTGGCGTAATTTCTGACTCAAGTTTATCTGGAAAATATTCATAGATTGAAGAAATCATGCCAGTGCCAGGCGGAATGTATCAAAATCAAGGTCCATCATGTTTCGATAAAATGAAGATGGGCTTTATGATCGGGTTTTGTGTAGGGATGGCTAGTGGGGGGCTCTTTGGAGGCTTTACAGCGCTAAGGTTATTATAAAATCTACTAGTTTTTTTACAAAATATACAAAAAAAGATCACTACAACATCAATAATAATATAAACCTCAAATTGTTTTTTTAGATATGGTGCAAGAGGACGAGAATTACTACATTCTGTAGGTAAAGTGATGCTTCAAGGAGGTGGAACTTTTGGCACATTTATGGCTATCGGAACTGGAATTCGCTGTTGACTAAGGCATTTACCTGTACATACTATTCCAAATAATATAATTGTAGTTTCCTTATTTAATAAATTTACTTTAAAACAGTAAATATTAAGCATGTGGCCTTTTTCTGGTTCTTTTAATTTGAGAAAGTCAGATAAATGCATCTGTAAATTTTCAATACAGCTATATTTTTGCTGTCTAGCACTAAAAACATCATCTGATGATTGCTAGTGGAAGCCAATGGCAGCATAGAAGAAAATACAAATGAGAATTTAAAAAAGTAAAATATGTAAATAATATAGAGACATAGCCCTTACCTTCTTTGGCTAAACCTACAACTCCATCTAATGGGGCAGTATTGCCACTTTTTATATCAGTTCCAAATGACAAGTGTTTGATAATATGTGTGGTATTAAACACTGAAGAAGAAAACGGCTGCACATCATGAACATGGACATGGTTGCTGGTATAGCTTTTCCCAGGTGCTAAATGAAAACTACCACCAACCTAAAAAATTGACAAATATTAAATAGCTTAATGTGTTTTGTCTTTTACTTATACAATAATTTTTATACATCTAAAATTGCAATAGCATAATCCTTTACAAGTAATAATGAATAAAAAAAATACAATTCAAATGATTACCCGGTTTACTTCCATGTATCCAAATATCTGACAACCTTCTTTTAAGGCCAAATTTGATTTTTCAAGTGACTCATCATTTTTACATTGTTCTATTGTAGACAAATCTGGCAGTGCCCAACGCCTCAATCTATATGCTTCTTTGACATCTTCACATGTATTACAGCACCTAAAATTTTTATGAATTTATAAATTTGAATTATTTTATTTATTTTAATAATGATTATTAAGTCTGTTATTTCTTTTCTATTACAATATATTAGGCTTACTGAGATTCATTCAATGCAGCACCATAACAACTTCCACAAGTTATTTTATTACGTTCCTCTGAAGTGTTTTGCTTAACCTGAAATACAACATTTTTTTGTATTTCATTTGTTCTAAAAATATATAATATATTTAGTAACTTTTTGACAAACAAATTAAGATACAATGAAGATAAGTTAATTAATAAAGCCCTAAGCAGCCGCATCACTATCATCGCATACACTAAAAGCTAAAAAAAGGAAAGCAAACTGACAGTGGATGAACTTAAAATCTCAGTTTTCTTTGGTTCCTCAATTGGCACACCATCTAAGCTGAGTCTTCTTTTTTGTATGTTATGTTCTATCTGAAGATGCTGCTCTCCTGAAGAGTCCATTGCATCAAGCACAAAATCTAAAAGATAAACATTAAGTTCCTTTGTGGTCTACATTTTATATAAGAACATAGTTATTTTCACAAAGAATGTAATTCAAGACGTAAGAGTGAGCTGTTAATAACACAGATTTGTTTGTGTAAAAAAAAGTTGTTAAAATTATGAATAACAACTTGTCTCCTCTCTCATCTCAACCTCAATACATAATATAGCTAAATTTTATAATATAAATAGGCTGGTTGGTAGTTTATTCAAAAATCGTTTCTTGATGTTTCAACTTACAATCACATGATATCCGTGGAACAATTATATCAAAATTTATGCGCAACTTGTGTCCTCTCGAAGTGTCTACAAAGAGTTCTTCAGATACATTAGGTTGCATATATGTAAAAATTTCAGACATAATTAGACAACCCATAATAATAGCTCCAATAACAGTAACTGTAACAATTTTCAAAGTTAATTTGAAACTTTAAATACTGGAAAATAAATCTGCCATGAAATTGAAAAGATATACTAACTGAATCCTCCTACGGCAGTTTTTATTCTAAAATCCTCTAAAGTCTTAGCGTAAGCATCGAGATCTTTAAATTTATTAATCACTTGGGAGGGCATTTTGACTTTAGTTTTTTCGCTCTTCTCTGCAACACACTGAAATAAGTTTTATTGTTTTATACTGCCACAAACAGCCGGCTACTACAAAACAACAATTTCTATAAATTACATTGAAAACCATTTGCACAGATTACTAGTATATATGAACCATTTGAAAACGTTTCACTTTAGTCGTTCTTCTTCTTCTGCGAAATATTTGACATTGACATTTGACGTTGGCTGTCAATTTTGTTTCCGTCCACGGCACAGGTCTTTCGACCATGTAACCCCCCGCGTTTCACTACACGTTTTGAGAGCGAAAGCGAAAACACTCAATAAGTTTCAAGGCCCAATCTATGCTAAAAGGAAATAAATCGGTGTTAGCTGGACATGTAAAGGATGTAGAAGAGCTAAGAACTAATGGCAATGTTATTTAATACGAGCCAATAAAATTCGCCGAACATCGGTGACTTTAGCACCCTATAAAACAAGTTCAAACTTATTGTACTCAACCAACCAAAAAACGTAACTAAACATTTGGATAAAGCAAGTCTAAACATTTTTATTCACTTAGATTTCTTACAGATAGATAATAATGATCGGGTTGTTGCTGGAGTAAAATGCAGCTGCGTTTATAACCAGAGCGGCAAGTGCAAACATATTGCTGCTTTAATAAAGTAACAAAAATACGAGCAATACTTTATACTTAGGTACTTGAAAAAAATAAATGTAATGTTTTTAAAAATCTTTAAATGGAATCAGGCGTTACTTTGCGGTAATCCATAGTTTAAATTTAGTTTGTTATTATTTTTAGCAATATTCCGCGAAAACAACTTCCACCTTTAACAATCGTACCTAAAGTAATTTTGTTAACTTAATGTAGAGTCGTGCCTGATCGGTCATGCTCACCGATTTTAAATAGTTAATGGAATCAGGCGTTACTTTGCGGAAATCCATAGTTTAAATTTAGTTTGTTATTATTTTTAGCAATATTCTGCGAAAACAACTTCCACCTTTAACAATCAATATTTCTTTCAAACTGAATCATCAAAGAAAAAACTCATCCCAATGAATCCTCGCGCACCATCACTGTACGGCTTGCCAAAGATTCACAAAATTGATATTCCCATGCGTCCAGTTGTCTCATACATAGGTGCACCAGCATACGAGCTGGCAAAGTCACTAAATTTCATAATAAAAGAAAAGCTCTCATTCGGCCACCTTATGCCATAAAAAATAGTCTACAATTAGTCAACAAAATTAAAGATGTGACTTTGCCACCTCGTTGCAAATTAGTTTCACTTGATGTCGATAGTTTATTCACTAATGTTCCATGTAAGGAAACATTGGGTATTTTAAGGAATGCACTAGAAAAACGTTTACCTCCAGTGGGGCTAAAATGGTCACATTTAGAAATTCATCTCAATCAATTCAGCAAATGAATTGTCAAAACTGTCAAACTGACAAATGTCAAATCAGTACAAATATACAGTAATGAATTGCAAGCAGAGTTGCATTTTGCGATTTTAAAAAAATGAATCACATTATGATTCATATCATGATTCTTCAAAGCGACCATTTTAGCCTCGCTGGTGAAAGTAATGAATTGCTTACTCTTACTAAAACATGCATGGAACAAAATTACTTTCGATTTAACGGCGAATTCTTTGTTCAAGAAGACGGTCTAGCTATGGGTTCACCTTTAAGTCCTTTGATGGCCGAAATATTTATGGACGATTTTGAACAAAGAAATATTGTCGTTAATAAAAGTATTTTATATTACTTTAGATATGTAGATGATTGTTTTCTTTGTTGACGGGTACACAGAGACAACTGGACGTATTTGTAAAAGAACTAAATAAAAAACATATTAAAATTAAATTCAAATTAGAATGTGAAGATAATAACACCCTACATTTTCTCGATTTATCTATTACTAGAGTTAATAATAAACACAGTTCTGGAATCTTTCGCAAGCCGACATAATATACCTACTAATACTACTATTGATGCATCGTCATGTCATCCTTGACAACACAAGCTCGCGGCCTTTCATAGTTACGTTCATAGATTATTATCAATCCCTCTTAGTAAAGATAATTATCAAAATGAGCTTAATATTATTTTTCAAATTGCGATATCCAACGGATATAGTCCAAAAATCATTAATAATATTTTGAAAAATAAAAACAAGAAAGAACTGGTTAAGTTTTTGTACGCAGGTCCTATTGATAAAGAGATAGTTAGATATAAGTCCAGTTTGACCTACATGGGAGAGGTATCTGCACGCTTATCCAAAATAATGAAAAGCAACGATATGCATGTCGCATTCAGGACAAATAATACTTTAAAACATCATTTGTGTCATAATAAAGACCGGATTCATAAAAAATATCAATCCGGTGTCTATAAGATCGATTGTCCTGAATGCGATAGTGTATACGTGGGTAAAACTGGACGCAGCTTCGAGACTCGGTATAAAGAACATATTGCGGCTTATAGAAATGGTCATCCTGATAAGTCACATTTTGCTAAACATCTTTTAGATAGCAATCATACTGTGCCCGATAGCCATTCCTATAAAGTTTTACATAAATGCGATAAAGGCTTTCGGCTGAGCGTGTTGGACCAATTAGAGATCATAAAAGAAAAGAAAAATAACAGATTTGCATTGTTGAATGACCAAAAATTGCTTGACTACGTCACCGCTTATTAATATGTTCGGGGGTACTAGTGAGAGTAGTGGGGGTAGTGGGGATAGTAGCGGGGCTCGATAGTGTATAAAAGGCGGTGTTTTGGCCGGTGGCGGCACTTAACGGACGTTGTCGTAGAGTCCACATCCTGAGGATGCTCCGGTGTTGGGGCGAAACGCGCGTCGAGGTTTTCAATCTGCATGGTGGTGAGGGGCCTTGCACGGATTTGCCAACATTATTGCTTGTGTGGTGGTGGTGTTTGCAAGTTCTTGCATGCGAGTGTACGCATAGGCAGTGTGGGAGGAGGGAGGTGCTGTACGCATGCCTATGCGTACACTCACTCATTTACTTAAAGGTGGAAGTTGTTTTCGCCGAATATTGCTAAAAATAATAACAAACTAAATTGAAAAATCTTGTTTTTATTTATTTTTTACAACATTAATACTCAGAAAATCGGAGTCTATAAATTTACTAAAACACTGCAAACATTCTTGATGTTTCTGAGTCTTTGCATTAATACACTTTCAATCAATGAGTTCCTAAAATAGTAACATAAAATATCATTGCTTTCAAGTTTCAATATGGATACTTACTCGAGCAATATCATAAGTCCTTTCGGTTTCCTCTTGAGAGTACTCGTTTTGTTTTGCTCAAAATGGGGGCATAATAATTTTAACTTTTTTACCCCTTTCATCTAAAACTTGCTTACTTGAAAAACCTTTTTGATTCAAAACTCTATCTCCAGCTTCAAAAAGATCAGTTAAACCAGTAGGTATGTAGTATCTGGTTTATCGTCATATTTTGTGAGTCACTATTTCTTCCACCTAATATTTTGGATTTAAATTAAATATTCTATGAAATTCTATCACTGCAAGTTTTGTCGCCGGGTTTTGGAGACCATGGTGATCCATCATTCATCAACACTAAAATAATAGTTAGGTACTCAATTAATATCTTTATAAAATGCAACTCAAATAAAATTGACTTGACTGATAACGTATTTATATTTGATACCCGATGCGAAGCCGGGGCGGGTCGGTAGTTATAATATAAATATTAATAGGAACCTGTAGGGCAAGTGTTAGATAGATTATATATTATTATTTAAATTTCCTCTAATTTCAGAATAGCAAATACATCAAGGTAAATATGGCTCTCTTAACATTTTGTATGAAACATCCCACAATCAACAATGGAAAATCTGGCAGTAGAATATGAGATTCTTATAGATATATAAGAATCTCATATTCTACTGCCAGATTTTTGTGAAAATTACTTCCCATTTCCAGACATCGCTAAATTTTGGATTTTATTTGATTTTGAGGTGGTCTGGCAGATTCTTAAAATAATAATTTAGCTTTCTGCTTCTCTGTCTGCTTTCTATAGCTATTTTCGCCATCTATCAGCAAAAATAACAAACAAAACGCTACTTTTGGGCACGATTGACTCTACAATGTGACTGACACTACAAAAATATTTTTTAGAGTTTACGTGGTTTAGGTGTTATAAAAAAAGATGACAAATTTTTAATGCCGGTATCATTTGAGTAACGCCGTCACGTAGGAAAGTTTCTAATTTTATTGATGTAAAAGTAATTTTACTGTAGTTAAAGAGAAAAGTAATGTTTTTTAAGTGACCGACACTACAACTCGACGCTGTGATCTTACAAGCCTATTATACCTTTATAAATATATTTCTTGTGTGCGTGTGTATGTGACTGAACTCCTCCTAAACGACTGGACCAATTTTGATGAAATTTTTTGTGTGTGTTCGTGGAGATTCGAGAATGGTTTAGATTTACAGTTTGGTCTACTGGAAAATGTTTTTTCAATTAATTTCTTATTTATAAGGAGTTGTTGATTTTGGAATGTTTTACATTAGATCCGGATGGACGTTGCCATGGTGACATAATTATTTAGTCACTGCAATAATAATATGGGCGAAATACTTTATATGGCAAAACAACGTTTGCCGGAACAGCTAGTACCTTTATAAAAATGAATTTTCTCGAATCTCAAAAGCTGTATCGGTATTTAATTGTTTGAACAATCAGTGTGTAACAAAATATGACAAGAATTTAAAACACATAACGTGAAAAGTAAGTCAGAACTTCAGCACACAAAACCACACTCAGCGAAGCTCACGAGATCATCTTATATAAATGGCAGCTTTGCTAAAAAAGTAATGCTTAGAAATTGTTGCTTCTATAAAATCTTAATAGGCCTCTTGGATATCGTTGCTAAGCTACGGCAACGCCGCGGGTCGGTTGACGGCGGAAACTCACAGGCGCTTTTCTCATATGATTCTCATACAAGTCAATGCACTTTTTTGGTAATTGTTTATATTTTTAGCACAATAAAAAGTTATGAGCCAAATTATTATTGATTGTGGACTTCATAATATTTCCGCAGACTTTTTCCGCGGAAAATCAGTACTTATAGAAAGCTATATTTACTTAAATATACACGATCATGAAAATATATTCTTTCAAATTCATTGAATATGATTTTTTACTTTGTATTTTATTTTATTTTAATTGTTAGGAACACTTACAGTTCATTAAACTTAATAATAGTAAGATGAAGTTACAATTTAGAACCAATTACAAGTCTTCACATGTGAATTACAAATTTTGAAAAGGAAATATTATGCTCACTTAAGGCTACATATTAATCTACAGATTATGCGAACAACAAGATGTAAATTTACAGCGGTGGTACTAAGGTGACATTAATTTGGGAAAGATTTGAAATAAATATTCGCTAGATGTTTTCGTGTATTTCTAGCACTGGTGCAAAATATGTCTATATCGTTATTGTTTTTAGTTATTTCATTGAGGGACGCACACGATCTGGGAAAGAAAGCGTTAGCACGGAATCTGGAGTGAGATAGTGGGACATGAAGGGTGTTAATGTAGCGAGGATGCGTATTGTTGGGGACTTTAAGGTTTAATTTAGCCAGCAGTGGGGGGCAGTTAATGGAACTATTGGCGATATTGATGAGGTAGGTAACATCACAGATATTTCTTCGAAGAGCAAGTGGAATCAGATGGAGGTGGCTGCATAGGTTGTCATAGCTATAATTTTGGTATGTATTTAGTTTAAAGCCATAACTCTTGCACAACGGAGTAACCGCGCGGGATTCGGGAACCGTACATTTTCCCGAGATAAAAAGTATCCTATGTCCAGTGGCGTAAATATAGGGCTGGCAAAATGCCACGGGCCCCCGATCCAAATGGGCAAACATTTTTAAGTATATAATATTGTTTATTATAAACGTGACGATTTTTACTGATAGAGCCCCATCAATTTGCCACTGATCTTATAGTTACGCCACTGTCTATGTCCTTTTTCGGGACTCTTAAGAATATATTATGGAGTTATCCATGCCAAATTTCAGCAAAATCTATTCAGCAGTTTAGGCGTTAAGAGGTAACAGACAGACACGCTTTCGCACTTACAATATTATTAGTAAATTAGTAATATCAGTAATTAGTATATTAGTATGATAATATTATAAATGCGAAAGTGAATATTGAAGGAATTAGTAATAAATATTGAACTGACAATAATTTTATTTATATCGTTTTTTCAATTACAATATATTATTATACTTACATAAAACAATGATATTAAAAATAACTTGCACGTGATATTTTATGAATATTCATGCGAGATTTAGATTTAAGCATGATTAATAATCGGCATGTTGAATTCGATACGTTTCCCAATTCCGTCTCAGAAACGAATAAAACGTTAATTCACGATTCCGATATTGGGAATTTTTACACTCTACAACACAACAGTACTTCGTACCGCCCATATTTTCCTTATTCAGAGCACTTTTTAACGTTTTCAACGTGTTTTCATTTTTAACTAGTAAACCGTATTTCACAGCTGATCGCACTCTGACACCCACGTGTTGCCTGAATCTGCCTCTCGCCGCGCCACTAGAGATATCCAAGAGGCCTATAGTACCATAATATTGTGACTATAATTAAGTATTTATAATACCAAAATCAGGTTTTTATTTTCATAGTTTATGGTAGACTTTTACATGGAACTGCCCAAAAGCTTTTTTTCAAAAAGTTTTTTGTTTATAATTTATTTTTTGTTTTTTTAGTTATCCTTAGCTAGATTTCATTTAACAAAATTGACCGGATCCGGACCGGACATCACGTAAAGTCACGACACGACACGTAACGTCGCGTCGCGGTACGTCACGTCACGTCACGACACGACATGACTGGAATATTATTTTTCAATTTACTCTCAATGAGTCCTTTTATTTGGTACCCATAATGCAGAAGTGTTTTAAAATTACTATTCCCCTATCTCGGCTAAGCTGCCATATTGGATGCTAGCTGTACCCCGCGGTGTTGCCCGCGGTTTAAGTGATATATCATAAAAGACTATTAAAAGTCCCAATAATAATGTCAAAACGGGACGACACATGGTTCTATAACGGTTTATGGTAGTGATGATGATTAAGATGAAGGTAATTTGCATAGTAGCATATGCTTTCCGCTCTTAAAACAACGTCGAAACTCCCAAACTTGTATCTATAAAGAATCAGGAGTTCTCTCAGCACCTTCTGAACCATGGTATACCTTGGTGCAAAATCTTACTTGTTGGTAGCATATGCTTAGAATACTGCTCACGAAACCGAGGTTACCACATATTTCCATATAAATTTTGAGGAATTCCTTCGATTGCTTATGAATCCTCCATCAGATCACCACTTTTGTGGATTGAGTGTTAGATCATCACCACCACATATATATATATATATATATATATAGTAGGAAGTATAGAATGCCATTACATTCGTTTCCGAGTTACTCATAAGTCTCAGTAAGTCCTTTCATTAACATGACATTAGGGCATGGTGGAACGCTCGATAGCTCTAACAGGCCATTAACTTAACAAGCCATTATTTATTTAACATTGCTTGATGAAACTGGGTCTTAAGGTCTTAATACCCATTTTGCAGAAGTGCATTAAAAATAACTATTCGCGTATCTTGGATGAGCCGCCATATTGGATGTAGAATGATGTTACATTCGTTTTCGAGTTACTTTCAATGAGCCCTTTCATTTAATATCCATATTGTAGGACTGCATAGAAAATAATTATTTCGCCATCATGGATGGTCGGCCATATTGGATGAGTGATGTCACATTGGCATCGTGCATGGTCATCCAAACTAAACGCGTATGCAAAATTTCAGCTCAATCAGTTAAATATATTATCTACTTGAAAATTGAGTTCCAAAATTCCACCGTAACATACATACTTAGGTACATACATACAGAGCAAGTTAAATAAAAGCTTGCCATTTTATAAAAAAAAATCGACTTGACTATCCAACTTTGAAGGCTCATAACAAAAAAAAAAATACATAAGTTATGAAGCTGAAATGGAAATACTTACTTATATTTTATCGCTTCGTCTTTATTTTAAGTATTTAAAAAATCAGCTAATCTTTGAGCTTGTTTTCATCCCTATTGTATTGTGCAATATCAATCAATCGAGTGAATATTTCAAGTGCCTACCTGTTGCCATTATTGATTACAAGCAAAAAAGGCCAAAAAATCAAGTTTGTTCTATGGGAGCCCCCCTTTAATATTTATTTTATTATCAGTATAATTTTGTTATAGCGGCAACAGAAATACACAATCTGTGAAAATTTCAGAAGTATAGCTATAGCGGTTTTCGAAATACAACCTGGAGACAGACATACAGACGGACAGATATCGAAGTCTCAGTAATAGGGTCCCGTTTTTATCCTTTGGGCACGGAACCCTAAAAATGATGAAGTATGAGGATTATAAAATCATTGATTTTGCTTTCTAGGCTCAAATAAAGTAAACAATATTAATATAATTACTAATTTGGTGCCGATTCCGCATCGTTCTTCCGTCGTCGTTCCATACTCGTATCTGGCTTAAGAGTGTAGACACATGGACTTTGTTAGCGAAAATGAAAAACGTATTACCAATTATAATTATATTATTGTTCATAAGATTGTAACAACCTAAAACTTAATACAAACAATTAAGTTTATCTTTGTATAAAATGTGAAGAGGCAGTAGAAACATGATCGATAATAGTTAATATTATCAGTACGCCGCACATCAACTCGAGCTAGTAGTTTCAACACAATAGTCGATACACAATAAAACAGTAACAAAATATTATTATGTCGATGTTCGTTATAGCTGCCATCTATAACTCGCGATTGTATTTATTAACATTACTGAGTATTATTTACATGTGTACAGTCTTTTCTATTTAACTTAAAGAGATCACTTCCTAACATTGAAGCCCTCTCCCGTAGGATCCAGGATCCACGGGTAGTTGTTCGGGCACTCCATGCAGGTGAACAGGCGGAGTGTCTCCCCGGGCAACTCCCGGGTGGTCAGCGGGCAGGCGTTCGGCAGCGAGCAGAAGGGTTGACCCTTCACGTCGCACTTGTCCTGCTTCCACTCTTGGAAGTCTCTCAGAGACGATAGCTCAGTCGGGTTTTGCATCCATTGGATCACTTGAATCATAGACGTGAAGTATACATCGTTCTTTTCCAACATCTCTTCGATGAATTTAATGAGCTCATCTCTGAACTCTTTGTTAGACTTGAGCCACGAAGCGTGGAAGTGCAGACCGAGGGGAGCACGGTTGGTCGTGTAGTGGCGGTTGAAGTTGTGACGTAGGAGGCGCGCGAACTGCTCGCCGGTTTGGATGTTGGAACAGGAGTCGACGACGTGACAACCCGGGAGAGATTCGTCGAAGGTAGGGTCATCTCGACGATCCAGCTCGTTCATGACCATCTCCCAAACCGGGTGGCTCCTCGACGGGCAGTTGTGGGCGTTACCGTTGCACTTGTGCGGCATACGGAAGTACAGGGTGTACGGCCAGATAGGAACGCGGCTGAGGGGCGCGGTGATGGAGGCGTCGTACACGAAGTACTGATCGGCCATCATTTCGAATTGCTTGTTTCCACCGACTCGCAGGTAGGGGGCGCGGACTCCGATGATGGACGCGTCGGTGATGTTCGCGAAACGTTCGACGATCAACCGGGCGCCGGCCATCTCGGCGAGCCAGTCGTCGTAGCTGCCGCTGCTCCAGTAATTCGGGTCGTCCTTGTGCGTTATGGAGAATACTGAGATCTCGTGACCTTTACGGTGGAGCTCCTGGACGGCGGCGTAGTTGGTGTACTTGTGCGAAACGAAGAACGTACCGCGGATCTGGCAACTGTTGGGGTTGTGACGATTGCCATTGAAGATCTGCTCGTATAAATCTATGTTGTCGACGTTCACGGCGCCGTTGAACGTGATGGTGATCATCTGGGGCACCTGGTTGGGCTCGATGCCCCCGGGGATGCGGGTGCCGTCGGCGGAGCAGAAGCAGTCGGGCAGGGTGCACTGGTTGGGGTCGCAGTCCGGAGCTCTGTTGGGATCGACGTCCACGGCTGCAACGAATTTGATATTTATATTGAAACCAAAATATTTTCTTTTTTTTATTATAAAGTTTCTATTCTATAAAGAAGCGATAAAGAAAACGCCTTGGCTACGGGCTCTGACCTAATTACGTCTATAAGCTTATAATGATAATACATTATAGATATTATTAGATACAATCTTTAAAATAGATATTAATAGATACATTCTTTAAAGTAGAGGACATAGTCAATTTATAGGTTTTGTGATCGGACGCAAGATTTTTTCCATTTTATACCATTACAAAATTATGTAAGACAAAGTGTGTTTGTTAAGCAGGTACAATTACTTACTACAAGCATTTTCATCTGATTCATCCTTGCAGTCGGGTTTCCCGTTACAGAACAACTCTTTTTCCATGCAGTCCCCACTTCCGCAGGCCAGCTTGCCCTCAGGACAGATTGGCTCGTCTGTCTTTAGTATCGGCAGAATTTTTCTGGGCTCTGTAAATGTTCACCAGCAATAAATACAAATGAAATCGCTTGAGACATAATGTCTTTTTGTTTATAGTAATTTATCTACCTAATACATAGAACAATAGTAAACTAAAGTGACCAACGAGATATTTTACATCGTATGTGTATATTTCTATATTATGTGGGAATTGTGTTTGTCGGGGTCCACAAATAAGAAAAGAAACGAAAGAATCGGCAAAGCGTGAAAGAAAAATTAGACGTAAGGAATTATAGAAGAATTTGAGGTTTTAGCTATAACTTATATGTATATTATCTTATATAATAATTATAGCCAAAATACTCAAAAGCATGATTTAAGAAGAAATTCAATGAAGGGATTGATTGTTTCGATTTAATGATTTTAACTGAACAGTTTTAAATGTAGAGTTGGTAAACAGACAATGATGAAAGAAAACAAGTAATAGAGATTCATTAAGCCATAAGATGTTTAAATGTGATTTAATCGATGCATTTATAAATTGAAGATGAAAAAAGTTATAAAGAAACGAGATGTGATATTTGGACTCTTTGTAACTTATTTTATACTTACTAAGGTCGTTAATCTTGCCAATAAAATAAATCTATTAAAAGAAATAACACCAAACACCATATTAATAATTAACAAAAACTATTGAGATAAATGTTAGTAAGAAATTCAGATTAGTAATGTATAAATATTAGTAAGAAATAGCATGTGTATTATACAGGGTTAATGATTGCTGATTGCTGTTTATGTTAAAAATTATTTAATATTTTACAAGAATCGATCATGTGGGTTAGATGAAGCTTCGGCGTTATGATTGAAGAAAATATTTGTGACGTGATATGTTTCGGTATGTGATATTATGTTTTTACACTCGTGTATCGGTACTCCCGCGATCGTCTGCGGAGGAGTTACCACAATCATCGTCACTAGCTCGACGAGCGCGTGCAATAATCTCAGTTGAGGTTTAACAGTCTCGATTCGTAGCAAGTCCGTTTTAGTTTGTAGACAACGAATAACCATATTATTGTAAAATTATAGTGTGGTGTTTGTTAATAAATTTTGTGCTTCGATCCTGTTGCGCCGCTTCCTCACAACGGGCCTCATGCAACCTAACTACAGTGCGACGCGGCCCTTTCACCGAAGCTCACTTGCTCGCTACTCGCGAATAGTGTTTCGCACTTACTCTCGAGTTTGTCACAGTTGGTCACTTTACCCTTCCAGTCGCAGGTCTGTTTATCGAGATCGAAAGCCAGTCCAGACGGGCAAGTGATCTGTTTAAGACCTGACCTAGTGCACCTGTGTCGATAATAAACGTAACATGTTAAAAAAATAGTACGGGATCAGGAAGCGGACAGGCGGAAGGCTCGCGGCCCGCAGACGTATTTCCATCTCCGTCGACGCGATCGATACGGTCGGAGCCTTCGCATAACCGCTTCCCTTATACGACAGAACTTACTTTCTATTTTATCGCAATTCTTAACATTTGTTTTCCAGTCACAAGTTTCACGGTCGATATCGAAAGCCAGTCCGATGGGACAGCGGACTGATGCGAGTCTGGTGACGCCATTTTCACCTCCTTTGTCACACCTGTACACAGCCAAGTTTACAACATCGACATCCTCATATATCATGCTCTATGTGAGTATTGAGCATGCAGCAAAAAACAACTCGAATTACAAACAATTTAAAATGTGTTCTTTCCAAATTAGGTAGATAAAACATAAGAAAGTCAATTTTATAAAAACGTCATGGTAGCATGTCATTAATATGGCTGAAAAATAATGTAATTAACGTCTTATACTTAATTAAGTTATGTAGGCGTTTGCCTTAAAAGTTGAAACCTAAGCGCCTGATACGTAATGATACTTTTACATAATAGAGGCAAAGGAAAGGCAAGGATATTACTTAAGGCCAGGTAAAGTGATGCTATAAAGAGCTTTTGATTCTGATAAAGTAAATATTTTATTTTCATCTTATTTTTTAACTGTACCACTTTACCTGTACCAAATTTAAAAACTACATGAATTATTTGGTCTGAATTCCTTAATTTTCCCAGGCTACAAGTAATATTAATATTTTAAGAACCCCATTTGCCTCTGTTACCCGATGTCATCGTTTCTAAGAGATTTATGAAAATAAAGCCAGCGAGAGCCACAAACTCTCGTTCGATGCGGTCGTTCGCCTCCGTAGTTTATGATATAACTTTTAAGTTCTAGAACAAAGTCTCTGGTGTCTACGGGCACGGTAATCGCTCCCCCTTAAACGGCGTACTGACCTGACGACATCTCGGCAGTCGCCCTCGGTGGTGAGTCTGAAGTACTCGTCCGGGGGGCGGTCCTCGCACAGCTGCTCGGGGGTCGCGTCCTCGCCTCCGTCATCCTCCTGACGCTTCACACGGGTCTCGCCCACGACTGCCACGTACACACATTATTTAGAATCGATGAACATACAAAAAAAAAACGTCGAGGAAGGAAACATGTTCTAAGGAGAGAAAAGAGTGACCCCCTTTATTGAAAGGATATCTCTCTTGTTCAAAAAAGAAAGAGGAGGTTATTCTCCTCTTTCTCTTGAAAGGCCTTAAAAAGAAGTTATGTGTAATGTAACCTGAGAGTTTTTGTGAGTGATGCTTATGGCATTATAATCTACGGTAATAAAAATAATTATGTAGGGACGTACAATCAATTTTTACTTCTCAAGACGTAGTGACGGTAAATGGCAGATGAAATTTGCCGAAAGCATTTTTTTTAACTATACACGACGGCTCTAAGTAACTTAGTACTAATAATAACTCTACAGCAGAGAAGGTTCTACAAAGAGTCTACGTGAGAAGTTTAAGTGTGTCGTATTCGACATCAAAATAAGACAACGAATGCCGTGAACTGCGAGTTACGACGTTACTCGAACTCAACATGCATATTGAGCAACAGCATAATGTAAGGCCCGATTGCCACACGGCGCGGTCGCGGGACGCGGCCCGCGGCGGGCGGTGCAGGAATGTTGTACCGTTTCATTTCGGCGGAAAATGTCATCGCTCACGGGGTTGTCGGTAAAAGCGTCGAACTCGCCGAAGCCTTTGTTGCACGCACCGATGTAGGTACCGAGCCAGTCGACGGCATTGAAAGGTACGTTCGAAAGAAATCGAGGTCAGCGCCGGCCACGTAGAAAACCGGTGTTTCTTTTACGAGCTTAATGTAACTTTATGTAAGTGACTATTATGCGTATACAAAAAATATTCGTTATGTAAACTCGATTCGCTATTGCACAACGATTTTTAGAAAGAACCCCTAGCGTATACAACGAAACCTAATTAGTTTTAAAAATAGTTACATAATCATTTATTGAATCTAAAAAATTGTTTGATTAAATCCTATTATTTAAATTAATTCAGGAAATAATATTTTATATTTTGAAGTTATTGATTAATATTGGTATCGAATAAAAATAAATTAGTATGTAAACGGTACTCACCTAAGTGGGCGAGTAGCAGCACGCCGAGGCACAAGTACGTGCGTCTCGCCATCGCGCTCGGCTAAGACTGGCCGTAGTTTCGCGCTCCACAGGAAAGTGCAAGAGGTGCCTACTGCCCCTCTTCACCTATTTATATAACCGGGCGGCTTCGGCTCAGACCAGCCGACGAACTCCGCCGTCCTGTACGCGCACCACCGATATAAGCCGAAGCTTCGTGGCGCAGCTTTTAAAAAGCACTTAGCTCACGATGACGTTGTATGGTAATTTTCAAAATCTAATGTAAGCTAATGCCTATGACACAATGAATTTATGCACATTAGTTAATGTTAGGGGCATCGTCAATTAGTCACCTCCCTCCGGCGATGCAGCACCCACGCACTTTACACACCAAATCGAGTAGACTATCTATCGACTAGCAATTGTACGACACTATTACGACTAGTTTGGACTTTCTTGCAAGGTTTTGATAGAGATTTTTCGATATCAGATAGTAATTGAATCACGTACTCTATTATAAATATAAAGCTCGACTCTATAATGTGAATACATGGAATGCTTACTGAATTCCGGTATTCGATGGGCACGTAAAAACTTTACTTTATGAGAAAATTTGTAGGAATAGGCTGAATTCGAACCTCCATCATTATCCGAAACCACAAAATATATTATAAAATAAAAATATAATATCAATTACAGTATAAAGCAGGCAGATGGTTAAATGTTTGTTTATTATTATTTAGCTGCTTAACCTAACATTATTTATGTATCTTTTTGTGATAGCTAGGTAGAGTAGGCCGAGCGCCGCGCCGTGACAAAATATTGAGACTTGTAACTGCGCCGCAGGCTGAAAAAGATTGGGAACACCTGTCTAAAGTAAAGACCTGAAAAGAAAGAATATTAAATTGTATCTTTATAAGTAATTTTGTAAATATGCGGGCGGTTATGGCTACTTTTCAAAAACTTATTTACAGATAACAATTAGCATACTAGATTCAATTTGAGAAGGTTAATAATACCACAAACAATATCCAGGAAGATACATGGGAAACAGAAGTGTGGAATGTGGATGGGTAACACGAAATGGGAAACTTGCAATGCTTCCGCCATTCTCTACATCGAAAACCGCTACTACCTATGTTCTCGTAAACCGGAAGTTATGATTATACTTATATTATGAATGCAAGTAAATAATTGTTGACTTACTGGTGGCAAAAACTATCATGTTGTTTGCAATTTATTATTATTTAAATATATAACTTGACCTTTAGGGTACTTTCGGACGAACGAAATGGCAAAGTTACATAATATTCTGGCTAATGTGTAGTGTTGTGTCATTAGATCCTGAGGTATAAGCCCTAACTTTCCAGAACCAAATGACACAAAGGTGTGATACAAGATAATTAAGATTCGATATCTCATATCTTTTTTAGGGTTCCGTACCCAAAGGGTAAAAACGGGACCCTATTCTTCTATCCAGACTTCAATGTCTGTCCGTCCGTCTGTCTGTGTGTCTCCAGGCTGGAACTCAAGAACCGCTATAGCTAGATTTCTGAAATTTTCACAGATTGTGTATATCTGTTATATAACAACAAATACTAAAAACAAAATAAAATTAATATTTAACGGGGGCTCCCATACAACAAACGTGATTTTTTTGCTATTTTTGCTCGATATCAATAACTGCAACATATAAGCACTTGAAATATTGAAAAAATACTCAGTTATATTTGTATTTTAATAATCAATAATAAAATTTAAATAAATTAAATATAAAATTTTACATTAATATAAAAACAACTAAAACTGTTAAGTTATTATAGAACCTAATTTAATCTCAGAAACTACCTAACTACTAGCCCCGCGTTCCAGATGACGTTAGAAACGCTCACGCTCAAGACCGTAGTTTTTCCCGTTCCACTAGCATGTGAGCATCAGCGATACAAACCCAAGTGGAACGGATTATGGATCGTTTTGAGCGTTTTGAGAAAAGTTTAAAAAAAGAACTATAATTTTTTTTATACATAGGTACAATGAACCGAACTTGGATATTATGATCCTTTTCTTCAAGTCGTAAATAAAAGTAATTTTATTGTTTATAGTTACATTTGTTTTACAAATAAAATACATAATATTATATTTGTTTGGTTTTTAGTATTACATTTTTTTACTTAAGTAATCATATTTTAATATAGTTAAACTTTTATTATATTTGAGTTTTCACATTGAATCATATTTTAATAACAAAACCACATACTTTGAATATTGACTATAATTGTCACAATATACATATACTTAAACGTTAGGTAACAATACCGCATAATGTTTAGTCAAGTACGAATAAATCAACAGGTATAGGAGAGATGAAAATTAGTATTAATTATTATAATATTTTATAAGAAATCATTTGACCTTTCATTTAAAACAATTTATTTTCCAATCAAAATATTTCATTAAATGTTATTTAATTTATTTAAGTAATATAAATATTATTTGTAATGAAATAATATAAAGTTTTTTTGTCTCTACTCTCTCCTGAAAACTTTCCGAACATGGCTTTCGCGATATAGTTACGTTAAAATTAAAAAAAAACTAGAACGCCCACTTTGACCCATCTTCGTCGAGGGTCGTTTTGAGCGAAAATGATGACGTCATGAGTGACGTCATAGCCGCGATCAAAACGACCCCGGTCGCCAAAGGGAACGGCAGAAGGGGACGTTTTGAGCGTTTTGGTCAAAATTAACGTCATCTGGAACGCAGCCTAGATGTTTTTAAATGACATCTAGATATACGATATGCTGTGGCTTGTTCTGCAAGGATCAATATACCTATTATATACTTATAAATATATGAGTATTATCTAGAATAGTCAAGAATTTATTATATTCCTTTGTAAGTTGAAGGACAACATTTATTTAAAAAAAGAGAGTACAAAAACACAAAGTGTTTTTCTGCCATAGGTTTATGTAACCTGTTTTATTTATTTCGGGGCCAGGCAGAAACAAATTATAACGTTTACGCTCTAAAAAGATTTACAACTGCATAAAAAAATAATTTCTCCAAAACTAGTGAGTAAGTAATTAAAATAACATATTTAATGCTAGTAAAATAACATTTTAATAGCATTAAATATTTTAATTTTTTTCAATATTTTTAGTAAGTATCATTTTATATATAAATGAGCCTAAATGAAAATTTTCATTTACGATACCATAATAATCGGTTTATTATTTGCGTGAATTACAACAACTTTATTCACGAATCCATATTCACTCATTGTGAATGGGGAAGTGAAATGAGAAAACACAACAGCCTCGCTAGTCGCTTGTCCTTTCGTTATTTTACTTCCTTTACACTTTAATCATGTGTAGCATTTATTATAGCTTCCAATTCTGGATTAATATGATGAATAAAAAACAAGACTCAATGCTCGTCTTATAGCGTAATATTATGCATGTGGAAAAACTGTTTAAATTCATATAAAAGTTATATTTTTGTGTATTTGACTTCTTATGATAGTTGAGGTACAATTACGTATATTAATAAAGAGATTTCAATAATTCTATTCGTGAACCCGAAATAAAAGTATTTTAATTTTAAATGACACGTCTTATCTGTTAGAAAAGGTTACAAATCAATATGTTAATTTATTTGAAAATTAACCTTTGAATCTCTTGAATAGAATATATAAAATGTGCGTGCATATATTAATATTTAATTTTTAAAATACTGTTGAGATCCGTTTATTTTAGAGTAAATATATAACGATAAACAATGAATCGAAAGCGAAAGTACTCGTTTTACGTTATGCGTAGGTCAATGCTTTAATTCGAATACAGTAAGGGCAGTTATTATTTCAGTATAAGTTAATTTTGGTCTATGACTTCTTTTGTAACGTGACATTCCATACATTGTGGCTTGTCAAAACAATATGTGTTGAAACCGAGTGAAAATAACGTATAATAAATTTCGAAATGCATGCTTAAAATAAGCAGGTATTTAAATGATCATCGTTTTTCAATGTCACCCAATAAGCTCACGCTAAAGCAAAAAATATTCTTCAGATGGAATAACCTTGAACTTTATATATTACCTACTTATATTAGACATTTTACAACATAATTAATGTTATCTTAAAAGTAATTTTATAATTCTGGAAAATTTGTGCTTTCAAAGCAGTAAAGTTCTACAGCACTTTCATCTTTTCCTATAATAATTAATGCATGTCACACTCTCTCATAATATACTGTAGGGTCTGTATCAGAGAGCCCCACTTTCGATTTTATTATCATCCGAACCTGTTTTAAATATTTATGTCAATGTCACATATCAGCAGAAAGAAGATACGAAAATGAAATCTTAATTTACATAATACGTCGTTTAATAGTAGTAGCAGTGAAGGACTTTGATTTTTTTTGCTTATAATTGCTTTGCTCAAAGTATTTTAACCTGACTTTGTTCGCGTATAATGGAAATAATTTGTCCTGCCGAAACAGAGTTATTGTAAATGTAATGAACTAAAGACAGACAGAGAGACAGAGATAGATATGTCAATTCATCCTTAGTCGACTGTATAAAATAATGAAATATATTTTTCTGCAACTCTACTAACTGGTTATTTGTACTAGTGTCTGTTTGCTCAACTTATCTCAATTTTCACTCAATGCATTGCGGAAAATCTTTTTTTTTTCTAAATCGTAAAGGTGCAGCAAAATATAGGTTGTTAGTTGGCCTTGTGCCGACATCCGGGTGTGGCGAATTATTATGTAACGCGACGGAGGATCAGCTGCAAGTGGCCAGGCGGCGGCGCGGTGTTGCCAGCTCTAACTTTACTGGATGCCTGTATAGAACTCTGTGCCACGTTCGAAAGCGGCACCGAAAATCTCGTTTTTACGAAATGACCAACTCTACAATTACGGAAAACACCAGAAAATGATTTTGGTTTCTTGTCGAAAACTTCTAAGTTGTCTTTAATTTTTTTCTCACGAAAGGTACAGTAAAAATGTAAGATTTCGTGGAAAATGACTGAGTTGGTAACTCCGGGGTCGCGGCGAGTGGCGTACCAGGCGCGGGCACTGTGACCGAACGATACCTACAAACTCGACGCATAATTTATTCAATGTTAACATTTATACCTCTATGGGTCATTACAAATAAAAAACCGATCCTGTTTATGATTAAAATATATTTTATTAGTCTATTCAGTTACAGTAATACCTAATAATAGCTCGAGAGTATGGAAGTCAATCGACATCATAATTTTGGGCATTTTGCTCCTGTAAACCAAAAATTTACAGGACGCACGAGGACCTATAAAAAAAGATTATTCTGAATAATTTTGAATTTCATAACATTCGATAATTTTAAAAAGGTGAAAAATTAAATATTCATTAAGGCAGAAATACGATGCAGATTGTTATTGGTATAGCAAATAACAATCTGCATCGTTTCTTCATCTTAAAACGTTTGACCCAATTTAATGTAGCACGTGACACCGTGACATGTACACCGTGTCACCAACACGGTGTAAAATTGTATTCAATTATATTAATGTGTATCTATTGACGCGTTCATTTTACACTAGTACCTACATATATTAATATCCAGTATCCACCTAAATTTACTTAGAAGAATAAGGGCCCGTTTCACCAGTTCCTGATAAATGCTGGATAGGCTATTCGCAATTTAACTTGACAGTTAGAGTATGGAGAATCTGTCAAATAATCCGGTACTTATCAGGAAGTGGTGAAACAGGTCCTAAGAGTCAAGAACCTACATTGTTAGTCTGCAGCGCAGGATGACGCTACAAACATCGGTTTTACTACTCGTATGTAACGGCGCATGAAACCGCGCTGCCCTGAAACGATTATCCTTGAAACTTGAAAGCTGTTTACTTCTCGGTATTATGACTGTAGTCAGCTGTAGTAATGATATTGTCATCGGCGATCCGGCGCAATGTGTCACTGTACATTTACTCATTACTAAGTTATTCATTATTATCATTAGTAATATTGAGCGAACATTTATTGTACTAATTACAATTAAAATAAAAAATGTCAATTTAAATAATTTTTGAAAGAGGCATTGTCGCGAGTTGCGAAGTCGTTTTAAAACGATTGGTACATTTTGTGTTTGTGCATTATTTAGACATCAACGCGCACGCGGTACGATCTCACGATTATTTTCCAACTTCTGAGAAAAATATCTCAAGTTTGTTTTGAACCTTGAAATTTTATACATAGTCTTATACATTTGTCTTTTTTATGTGCACATGATTACGGTATTACCCAACGTATTAAAGTTTTGTTACATTTTTTGTGGAGATAAAACAACAAAAAGTTGAAAAATAAAATATAACAATGACGACTATAAATAATGTGGTTGGCAAGCTTAAGCCGCTGAACCATTTTTGATGAAGTTTAGTATGTTAAGCTAGTTATATCGAGTATCGTACGTGAATTTTGGTGCAAATAAGTTGCTGTCAATAACTAGATAAAATATTGTGCAGATGAATTCTATTTTTATTACTTTTAATTCTATAAATGCTCTTTTGTTTTTGCTAATCTTCTTACTTCGAAAAACAAGAATCGTACACACACCTCTAAAATCGGTTTATCGGAATTTATGGTATAAAAAACAGATATATGGTCATATTATTTATCAATGTCAAAGCTGGGTTATTAAATAATTCATTACATAGTGTTGTGCACATCTTGTTCTTGAAGGGGATAGTAATTAATTATGAGAGTTATCAATTTATAAAAGTGTTTCGTGAGCAAAGTTCAAACTTAGGACTCCACTGTCAATTTTAGAGGATAAACATTTTGCAGTTTTTTTTACAATACCTACTTATTGTGTTTTATTCTCTGATTGGAACATTTACGATTGTTGTGTACTGAAAGCTAATTTTATGTACCTACGTTTATATGCATATTTGTGCGGGATCAAATCTATAAATTATTTAAATTATATGTTGAACGTTTAGTAAAAGTTAAAAAATGTGATCGAATGTTACTCGAAAGTAATACGGTAAAACTTTCTTCGAGACGAGCTGCGATGTTTTAATTCATTACGTTCATATATAGTCGAAGAAAATTCGTCGTCCCAGGCAATAATTCAATTTTGAATTTACCACAAAAGTATGTTGTAAAACATTGGAAGTCCGCTATAATATGCACGGCAAATGTGTGTCAAGTATCCGGGTCATATGTGCACGTAACGACTGCATATTGGTAAGAAACTAGCAACCGATAGTTTAAATGTTAAATCTTCGGAAACGTGACGCAACGGATAGCGGCGCGTGAAAGCGTAATGATTAAAAACACTCGGACGAAGCTCACAAGTGGGCTGCATGCGTATGACATCTCAAAAGATATCAAAAGATCAATAAATTTCTAAATGTTTGCATAATAATATGATTAAATCGTGCGAATAAATGAGGATACCTTGAAGAATTCTACCGAGAATGTCACCAATAATAATTCATTATTTTACTAAAATTATTTTTCGCCCAAACTCTTTAATATAGCTAGTTAAGGTCGCCAAGATTCATAATTTTTCAAAAGGAAACAGCGTCGACAATATTTTGAACATCATAGAAAGTGTTCGCAAATAATCTCATCAACAAGATATGCTACTTTCCAGCATCCGTCTATAATTTAAAATATGTTGAAATCGCATCGAGCAAAGTGCCAATTTTTTTTCAGTAATGTATCAAACTTATATCAATATTGATGCGTTTCTCGTTTAGCATGTAACACGGGCGTGCCAAGTCTAAGCGAGGCGTCGACGTCGCGGCGCGCGGCGCGTCGCCGGTCGACACGGCAAGTAGGCGCGCAAGAGTCAAGGATCCTTCGAGATATTTCCTTTCACTTGCGACAATGAATGCATACCTAGCTATATGCATCGTATAGTCGTCTCGGATATTTGTGTACGTCTAAGTAATTTTATATTTCAAAAGGTCAACCACTATGCGGTTTACTTCTCGGAGAGATATAAAATAATAAACCAAAGATATACGATGTTAGATAACACGATGTGACATATTATTATAAAGATCGAATATGAATTTACGTATTAAAACTGGATTTAAATAATATTTAGTTAAATTTAAAGAATAACTTTGTAAGTTTTCCAAATAATATGTTCCCATATTTTTCTTTGAATTGTTACCGAACGAGGAAAATGCTGTGAACGTCGAACAGTCGAATTTAACCTTGCCATTTGCCAGCAATTGTATAAAATAATTCTTTGCCATTCTAAATAATATAATATAAGTTTTTTACCGTTGCTAATATTGTAACAAAGTTAATTCCTTTGAGTGATTATTTAATGATTAAGTAATTGGTTGGAATAAATAGTAATTAAAATACTAATTAAAGATTCCTTACAATTTAGAAATATTTGAAATGTTTGGATGTTCATATTTTAATTAAGTAATTGATTTGGTAACTTATTTTACGCTAACACAATGAAATGTAAGAAGTTAAACTGGCAGTTTAATAAAATATTTGTATAAAAGTAGATAGATCATTTTGCTCACGGCATTATTCTGATGTTAATATTATATCGCTTTTCTATTGTAAATGCAACATAGCTTTCAAATTTTATCAAAGTAAAATCATATTTTTCATGAAGTTCCTAAATAAACAATTTTTTTCAACAATTACGTGACAGTATGTCGATTAAGTTGTTTACGACTCGCATTTTCACTTGTCATCAAAGAATTTGCATAAATAGACCAAAGAGTTAAACTAATGTCTAAATAATGTGCCGTTTCACTGTTCGCCGTCTGTTCACTGTCTAAAGGCGTGAAACGACATCCACCACACAAATAACTTAAAAAGCTCCACAAATTAACGCCTCTCGTTAGAACAAAGAGTTTTCATCGGTTGTGTAACGAGATGTTATTATTTTAGAATCGTAAGAATGAAGAATTCCACCGCGCATTTTGAGTGATGACTTTCACTGCTTTCACATAAGTCACACTGCGCTTTGCATCGGTTTGCTCAGTTCGTTATGAGTTTCCGAGCTCTCTATTTATTTTGATTTCGCTTGCGAAACTATTCTTATCAACCTTAATGTATTCCAATTGACACGATATGTTCCAAAAGCCGAGAAAGTGACATCCTCCGAGTCCTGAGATGCGGCAGATGGGCACGTTCGAGGCTGCGATGTGCAACCGCCACCTACGGCGATGTGTCAGGCATGAGGCAGGCCGGCCGGGGCGGGAGCGACGTCGGGGGCGGCGCGTGTCTATTGTCTTGCAAAAATATTGCATTGTTGTTGCCGACTTTTTTGTGAACGTTGCATTCATACAACTGTATACTATTAAGTGTTTTCTGGGGTCCGTAAGAGTTTGAAGTTTAAATACGATGCACAAGAATATCTCTTTTTTACCGTAAATCATATAACTGTAAATATGTAAAGGGTGCAAATTGAAGCCAGGTTAGCCGTTAGATAGATGATAAGATTTCCTTCCATCGTCCATTCGATTCAATTAAACATCCGAGGAAAACATCAATCTTGAAGAATAGTTGTTATATTATGATTATTTCCTAACAAATAAAAACTAAAAACTCCGCTAAACTTTACAACATATTCGGGTTTTAATGAAAACCTTCTTTTTAGAAAAAGTTGGTTCATAAGTTTGTCAATTCAATAATGTTAGAGCTCTTAAGTAAAGTAATATAATAATGTCTTTTTGACGTTGTAAAACTGTTTTTATTGTGTAAGTATTTTATATTGTACTAGTTCGTCGTCTGCGTCAACAGATAATAACAAACAAAATATATAATTTTCCTCATATTTACAACACTTTCCACTGATTCTTCCATTCTCAGCTTAGAGCCTATTAATTTTATATTAATAAAACAGAAAATACACTAAACAAAAACAGTTTTACTGTAAGCGTATATGTGGATTAATGCCTGAACTGGGAGATTTCTGTGAATTGCATCATCCATAAAATTATCAAATAACATTACGAAAATTTTAGACCAGATCGGACTAAGGAATCGTGTTGTTCCATACTAAACTTTAACCCCACCTTTTCTCCCGCTTGGGAGACATTTTCGAAAAATCCCTTCTTATTGCACGCCTACGCGATACGGAGAAAGCTCCTCCTTTTCAAGTCTCTACCATCAGTGGTTTAGGCTGTACGGTGATTCCATTTTCGTGTCAATCAGGACAAAGCTTTATGTAATAAGTACACATAAGTGCCGTACGGAACCCTGCAATGCTCATGAGCCGATACGCGCTGTTCTGATTTTGGCGTTGTGTAAACGTAGCTTATTAAAGTCATAGTAGAATTGTGTAGCACCCACACACGCTTACACTTCACCTACTCTTTTAATTGGAATATTTCATTGTTACTAAATGAATATTTAAAATCTTTGATTTGAACATTAATTTCTTTATTACTTTAAATATATAATGCCGTAACAAATTGAAGAGACAACTATGCTTTATGAAGTAGGCATGAGTCTTAAATCCTGAACTACCATTAAAACGAGTACAAAATTTAGTAGTACCATCGAGGAAGTTGATTCCTATGCAATTGACAGACCAACGTTATTTGGTCGATTATGTCAGTTCAATGTTAATTGTGATCTGTCGGCTGGGTTTGACGTAACGCAACCAAACTACTTAGGTCCCCGATTTGCATAGGAATCAACTTCCTCGATAGTACATATTATAAATTAATGTATTAGGTTATAAAAAAATTAGAACAAATTAAATGTATATTATATGCCGGAAAGTCAATACATTGTTATATAAAATGTAATATAGAGTAGACCACGTGGACTGTGGAGGGACATAGGGTATTTTTTTTCGGGAAAATGTACGGTTTCCGTAAAATTCATAATTTCCGCAAGAAATCAAAGAGCCCTCGTATATATTACTAGACGATCTGCGCGGCCATGGCTGCGTAAATTATTAATTTTACACCGGAAACCGTACATTTTCTAGGAAAAAGGTAGCCCTTGTCCCTTTAGTCTCCACTCTAAATCTGTGCTAAATAACATAAAAATTGCTTCAGCAGTTCGTGAGAATTTAATCAACCAACCCTTTCAAATAATTTTCTCCGTTTTCTTTACATTTTCCTCTGTTTCCTCGCTCCAATTGGTCGCAGCGTGATATTATAATATAGCCTTCTTCGATAAAATATAAGACTACTAGATGTCCCGCGCGGCTTCGCCCGCGTAAATTAGGAATTTTACGGAAACCAAAATGTACGGTTTAAATATAAAAATAACCATAAAAAAATAGCTCTTATTTCCCTATAATAAATGAGCTATCTAACACTGAAATATGTTTTTAAATCGGACCTGTAGTTCCTGATATTAACGCGTTCAAGCAAACATACTCTTTAGGTTTATAATATTAGGTAAGTATAGATTTTTTTAAATTATCGCTTTACAAACTTGAGTCTCGATCTAAAAGGCTATGAAAAGTAACAATAATAGGGTCACTATAGGCTCATAAGTCATAACCATGGGACGATGTATGGTATAATATGGTAGTGATGATGATGATGATGAATGTAATTTATATAGTAGCATATGCTTTTCGTTCTTAAAACAACGCCGAAACTCCCAAACTTGTATCTATAAAGAATCAGGAGTTCTCTCAGCACCTTCCGAACCACGGTATACCAGGTATACCTCGGTGCAAAATCTTACTTGTTGGTAGCGTATGCTTAGAATACTTCTCACGAAATGGAAGTCACCACATGTTTCCATATAAATTTTGAGGAGTTCCCTCGATTACTTATGCATCCTTCATCAGATCACCACTTTTGTGAATATAATACCAAATTGGGATGATACCAAAAGAAAAATTTTGAAAATCGGTTAACAAACGGTGGAGTAATCGTTGAACATAAGAAAACGAACATAACACCTCCCCCATTTTGAAAGTCAGTTAAAATTGTAGCCTATGTGTTATTCTGATGTATAAGCTATATTATTGTAAAGTTTCATTAAAATCCATTCAATAGTTTTTGCGTGAAAGAGTAACAAACATCCATACATCCATACATCCAAACAAACTTTCGCCTTTATAATATTAGTAGGATAATATACAACACAAAAAGATCAAATCCAATCAGTAGTTTTTTTCCACAAATTCTTCAGCTTTTAATATATTATATTATAATATATTATACTAACCCTAAAGTGACGATTTTATAATTAATTTTTATACTTGAAACTAAGCCCCGAATTGTTTCATGTTCTAAAATTAGATACTACATTATATTTTCGAGAATTCGATCTGAGCAAAAACACGATATCTTAAAATTTTCTCGATAGAAAAAAATCACAAAGATGCATCTAATTTTCACGAATTTTTCATTTATTGCCATAACCGTGCATTGAACTAAGTTAATATTTTAACATATTGTATAAAATTCTATCATTGAGAGATCGACCTAGCGGATTTTTAAAATGTTGTATATATATCGAGTAATTGAGAAAAAACTAATTTGGCGATGAATCCGCGTCGTCCTTTTTCACCTGGCATATGAAAGACGGGCGTGAGTGTGAAGAGAGAAGGACGATGTTGGATTTTTTGGGTTAGTCACCCTCTTAAGTATAGATATATTATGATTTTCGTAAACTTTAAAATTTTATTTATAAGGAATGGTAAGTCGTAAAAAAAAGATTTTTAATATTGGTTGTAGAGAATTCTATGATCTACAATCGTGTCCTACCTTTTTTATGATAAAATGTACCGTTTGAAAAAAAAAACAGGAAAAAATACCTAATTTTCGTTCATTTGATCTTGAACAAAATTTTTAGCACATAGAGGTTCGCCGGGGACATTTAAGGTTTTATTTATAATGGTGTATTTAACGTCTCTAAAAAATTTCAGCTCTATGCGAATTATTCCTTTGTCGAAAGTATGATTTTCCTCGGTTTTTCATTCACTGAAACAATTTTGACTTGTTACGGGTTTCTTGTACAATTCTTACTTCCTTACTTAATATTATAAATGCGAAAGTGTGTCTGTCTGTTACCTCTTCACGCCCGAACCGTTGAACCGATTTTGCTGAAATTTAGTATGCAGATATTTTGAGTCTCAGCAAAGGACATAGAATATTTTTTATCATGAAAAAATGTACAGTTCCCGCGCGATAGACACATTTTCACATTCATCATAGTTATTTATTAAATGCACTAGTATATTTTGATTTTATTTTTTCTAGAAATACGTTAGAAAAGTTACTTGGCAAACGTCTCTAAACACAGCGGAAAGAAACATTTCTTTCATTACAGTGGCTAGTTAATATTGGCTTACTACCATAATATTTTTATTTTATTTTGAGTACCGTACCTACTTAGCTACTTTTAACCTATAACTTTTGAAGTTTGGTTTGGTTTGGTCGTACATTTTCTTATTACATGAGCAGGCATGGTTTATAATGTTAAAAGGCAAAATTACTTGACTATTGCTAATGCTGAGATGAATAAAATGGACCGTTTCTAAGGCGTTTGATTGCAATATGTAGGTCCCCACCTACATATTATTGCAATCAAACGCCTTAGAAACGGGTTTTTCTCAAAAATTTGGTACCGCGAATTTAGTTTTCAGAAGCCTAAGTTCAACACTTTAAGTAACCATGTCAGACCTAAAAACTTGAGTGTTTGTTATGTAAATCTCTTGGTAAATATTAAAAAAGTTATTTGCTCAACGAATTGGCCGAGCATTACTCACATGCCTCGGAACGGCATTCGTCCTGTTCAAGTCTACATACACAGAATATTAATGGGCCTTTGAACTCGGCACACGGGCACGATATGTCAGTTATGCTGATGTGTATCTTTTGTAAATAAATTTATTTCATTCCAGAGTACATTTGTGGCTTACTAAGTATCTAGTAACGCAGGTACACCGAGAAATGAGAATAAACATTAAACACATTCCAGTTATTGACTGATTTCATACTGATTGTAGTGCAGCAATTAGAGTGCCATTTAATGAACTATGGCATAATGCACTACCGACGCAGGCATTTGCAACGAAATATAACGTAACAATCGACTATTTGCGATTACTAATTTCATGCTTATAATATTTTCCGTTGCATGCGGTCGGGAATGCGGCGTGGTATAAGGTTTATATTACTCGTGATTATAATGCAATTCGTTTCTGCAATGATTTATTATTTTATGTGAAGGTGCAGTAGCATATTTTGTAATGAAACAATTAATAATTTTTATCATTTTTTATTTTAAATTTTTATCAAACAGACTTACAGTACAAAAATCACATAAAGTATTAAACAGACCTATTAAATATTCATGTGAGTCTATATTACAGTTAGGTAGCTACTTAGACTACAGACGGGATTTTAACCCAGTACATTTTTAATTACAGGGACGCATATTCCGACTTTTGTTTAGCGACGATGGTAAATTTGTTACTCATACACGAACGTGTCCTCGCAATCGGATGTTGTAATTTATTTATAAACTAATTTGCACCAGACTCGGCGCGAGATCCTATTCAGTAGTGCCCGTCACCTGTCGGGTCGTTGAGCCAGGGGTAGTTGACTGGGCATCTTAAGCAAGTCTGCAGGTTGATGGTCTCGCCGGGGGTCTCCTTGGACGTGAGTTTGCAGTCGTGGGGCACCCAGCAGGCGGGGATGCCCTCGACGGCGCACTTCTCCCTCCAGGGCTCGAAGTTCTTAGCTTCGCTGATGGTGCGAGGGTTCTGGATCCATTGGATGACCTGAGTCATGGTCACGAAGTATACGTCGTTGTGAGTCGACAGGATCTCATCGACCCAGTATAGGAATGCTTCCAAGAATTCGGGGTTGTTCTTCAACCACGCTGCGTGGAAGTACAGGCCCAGAGGAGCGCGGTTCTGATCGTAGTGGCGATCGAAGTTGTGGTTCAGGAAGTTGTAGAACTGGTCGCCGGTCAGGATGTTGGAGCAGGAGTCGACCATGGCGCATCCGGGGAGGTATTCGTCGTTGCTGGGGTCCTCGCGGCGGTCGAGCTCGTTCATCACCATCTCCCACACGGCGTGGCTCCTAGTGGGGCAGCTCTGCAGGTTGCCGTGGCAGCGGTGGGGCATGCGGAAGTACATGGTGTAGGGCCATAGAGGGGGGTTGGAGAGAGGAGCGGTGATGGTACTGTCGTACAAGAAGGCCTGCTCCTCCATCATGGTGAACTGGTTGTTGCCACCCACACGGAGGTAGGGGGCGCGGACACCCACCACGCTGTTGTCGGTGACGTTAGCGAACTTCTCGATGATGACCCTCATGCCGGCCATCTCCTTGCCCCAGTCGTCGACTGTGGCGTTGCTCCAGAAGCGCTCATCGTCATTGTGCCTGTAGACGAAAAAATTATAATATAAGCTACCTAGTCACCTTTACAAATCTCTCTCTCTTCAAAAAGTCTTGCGATAAATTGTTCTCAACTCAGTTTTTCTAGTAGAAAATGTTGTATACAATGTCGTATTTTGTAAAAATTTTACATGTTAAAAATTACAGTGCGGTTGTAGTAAGTCAAAAAAAAGTTATAACGTGCATATTTTATGGTTACGATCATATTGGAAGGATATTCGATAGCGGCTTTATTGCCAAATTTACGGCTACTTACGTAATGGAGTGAACAGCAATCTCGTGTCCCTTTCTGTGAGTTTCTTGCACGGCTGAATAATTTGAGTATTTGTGCGAGACAAAGAATGTGGCCTTGATGTCACAACCGTTTGGATTTTTACGTTTGCCGTTGAAAATTTCTTTGTACAGCTCGATGTTGTTGTTGTTGATGGCGTCGTCGAAGGTGATCGTGATCATCTGGGGCACGTCCTTGGTGGGCAGGTCGCCGGGGATGACGGTGCCGTCCTCGGAACAGAAGCAGTCTGGCAGCACGCACTGCGACGTATCACAGGGTGGGGCCCTGTTGGGGTCGTTGTCGATATCTGCAACAAGCGAGCGTCTATTAGCCGCGAGGCGGTAGCTCCTCGTTTCTCTTCCACGTGTGTCACATTACGGCGACACGACGTGTTCGATACTTTAAACATCGACGGAACGAGTATGGTTACTTTCGCTCGATCGAGTCTCGCTAGCCCCTAGCTAGTCGTCAACGCCCATTTTGATTTCACTTTTTCATGATAAATGAAACAAATTCGCATCATAACTAGGTGGCTAAACTCGTTAATTGTGCAAGAGGTATAACATAATATTATAATATATGCAACTGTAACACAAATTATTTACGATTGGCAAGAATGTTTATTTTGAATGTATTTGCATAATATTTTAAAAGCCTTCCGAACGAAGCCTTTAAATTCATGTTTATGTAAAAGGAACTAAGTCAGGGACTTCAAGGAGCGTAGGTATTATGAGATCTTAAGGTATTTGTTATATAATGAATAATAATAAATAATCATAGAATTTTGATCCACCATTTCCAAAAGACTAAAATAAATTGGAATAAATGATAATGATACTCGATAACAATAATAACATGCGGCTGAAAAATAATACCGACGGTTAGTTCATAATGCAAGAGTTGAGATAACACAAGTGATGCGTTACGACATGCTCGTACATACTCCCAGTCTCGTGTGAACTGAGTCACAGCTAATGTAACTATTTCTTATAACGATCTAGATCTGAATCGTAAAGGAAAAACTGCTACTTAACGATCTAGATGGCGCAAATGTCTATTGTATTCTGCTCAGGTTCTTGAAGTGAATTCAAAAGTTCATTCGCTTGCAAAATGAATAGGACCAAAGTATCGAATGAATACTGAGTAAAGTGTCATGCGTAGCATTCAAAACGATAAGAAAGTTTGATAGCCAGAGAAATTACTGAAGATCTGCTCGGTCACGACACAATGTTTTCCTCTACGTTATGCATAGATAGAATTGAATTGCTGAAAGAGTGTTGCGACACCGCGTTGAGATGTTGTTTTAGGCCAAGTGATTGGCATTTAAGGCAGGTCGTTCGTCACGCACCGTGAGCTAGTTTTATGTTTGTAAATCTAGCCGATCAAGTTCAGTAAAGGTATTGAATAAAGGTAGTGGAATAATTCGAAGCTGATGATTGACAAAGTACATACCACAGGAGTTTTCGTCGGAACCGTCGGTGCAGTCTTTTTCGCCGTTACAGAAAAGACCTCGCTCGATACAAGTCGAGTCTCCACAGGCGAGGAATCCATCTTGGCAAAGAGGCTCTTCGGTATACAACAGAGGCTTGATCTTGCGCTCCTTGTTCTTTAGCTTGCAGTTCTTCACTGCCACTTTCCAGTCACATGTCTGTTTTTCGATATCGAAATATAGACCGGCAGGACAACGGATAGCTTGAATGCCCTGTTAAAGAGACGCATATATAAATATCGATGTAAAGATGGCTTTTATTACAACTAAACGTGAGGATAAGTTTATAAGGACTTTGAATTAAGTTTCAATGATTTCTTTGTAGTCTTTGCTAACCTGAATTATACTCATAAAATCTGTCAGCTCGAGTAAACAAGCCTTCTTGAATAAACATCGAAGCTCAGCACACCCATGTGCTGGTTTATATAAGCCAATAAGTAAACAAAAAGTCAATATTTTCCAGGACGAGCGTTTACCTCGGCGAGCGGAATGCGGCTTGCGCAGCGTGATTAATATAATAATTGTGAGAAATTCCTGTGCGATGATTACATGACATTGGTGCAAGTAACATTGGCGAGTCCAAAGGAGACGAATGTAAAAGTAGTAGCGACGTGTTTGTACGTACTGAGGCGGTGCACTGGATGACGTCGCGACAGTTGTCGCCCTCGCCGGCCACCAGGCGGAACCACTCGCCGGCGTCCTTGTCCTTGCATAGCTCCTGCTCCAAGCTGTCGTCTTTCTTAGCGGACTCTTCCGCCTGTCGTCGCCATCGGTGTCCCTCTACCACTGCACAAAGGAATAACGTAAAACACACGACTCGAGATTATACAAAAGTATAATTAATATAATAACGTGTAAAATGCTCGAAAGATAAACCGATAAAAGCCGATTATAAATCAATCTATAGAGACAAATCTTTGCAAAATTATGTTTAGGTATTGCCGAGGATGCTTTACAGGTTTTTGTTGTCGGAGGTAAAATGTCACCGGGGGGTAAATGTCAGAGGTGAGGTGAGCGCACGTGACATTTGCCGGCGCCGAAATGTCAGCGCTTGAGCAAGCGGCAAGGACGACTCTTTCTAAGTTCTTCTATCGATCCTAAACGGTTACGTTACGTATGGTATTTATGCTTTTGTGCGAGTTCTCTGTCGAAATTATTTTAATTCGAAAAGGTCACGACAGTCGATCTCCTTGACCCCCAAAAACGATTCGGGAAATTATTATTCAATCTTGAATACTAATGAATCCGACCAAAAATTGTGTTGGGATTTGCATAAAATTTGAATATGGTCAAGTTTTGGCGATTGTAACGGAGAAATAAAAAACGTATTATTACTTAGAGTCTGGACGAAATGGAAAGCGCGTTTAGGATAATTGGCACCTATTTCGTCCCAGTTAAATTCCGTTTAGACGTTGCATGCTAACCGGCAATCATACCGACGCGCGCTCTATGCGTGAGCTTCCAGTGCGTAATATGAGGAAACCTATAATATAAGACAAATTATTATCTAACAGCAGCAGATGGAGCGCGGTAGGCGGGGCGCGGGGTGCAGGCGGGGCGCGGGGTGCAGGCCGGGCGCTCGACGCCGGCCGCAGCGGACGTAACTTTGTATTGTATCATTGTTCTGTTATCTAGATACGCCTATTACCTTTATATGCCTATTACAAAACATAAATTTTGCAATATATTTAACATACTTTATTTTGAGTGTGCAAAACGGCACACTTTCATCGGCTCGAGTGAATTAGTGTTGCGGCTCCGGAGTTAATGAATACAAAGTAGTATGATATTCTAATGTAGAACAAGTTAGAGCGTTAACACGTCAACGAGTTAATAAAAACAGTAAATTGTTGTAAGTTGTGGCCTTGTGTAGAGATAAACAGGAAATATATACAACCCCTAAGGCCGTGTAAGTCGTAGACTTGAAAAGTATTATTGTATTATTGAATAAAAAGTTGTCATGAAAGAAATATTGTAATCTTATACTTATATTGAGTAATCATAGTCTTGGGATTCTGCTTGAATGATTTCTATGAAATGTAGTAACTAGGATGTAGTATTCGATAGTAAGATATTCACAAGGTCACTTCAAAAAAGAAATCTCAAGGAATAAATTATTCATTATATTAATTCATTATTCATGGGGGCAGGGGGGGGGGGGGGGGCAGCTGCCTCCACCTGGATCATGTTGACGTCCCTACTAAGTGTCTTATCTAGCAATTTATAAAAAAGTTATAAAAGACATGAGCGATTCTTTCACAGAAGACGTAATAAATCGATTTGCCGAAGACCCTCGAAAATTACTTTTAAAATAGACAATGTATAAGTACCTGGTTAACGAAATTATATAAAAAATATGTATAATTGTTTATTCTTTATAATAATATGACACCTATCTGATATAAAATCTGATTTGAACTAACCCCCCTCCACCCCCGATGCAAATTGCCTCCCTCCCCCAGAACCTGGGTAGGCCCATGTCTCTTATCATAAAACAAGTTTGATTTGGTAAATTATTTGAAGGGTGCCAAATCGGCTAAAAAACTGGTAAGTTATATCATATAATAAACATTATTGCAAACTGAAATTCAGATCGTAATTCATAGTATGTATGTCAGCGTGTCACTCCTTAGTGTTTTATGGTCATATTAATATAACATAATGCTGATTTATGAACAAAAAACTAAACTCGTCCAACACGACGTGTTAGTGTTACTTATGTGCCTTACAATGTCCAAATGTAAAAACTAATATTAGCATGAATAAAACATGGCGCGTTAAAAAATAATGGCCGCCGCTTGACCAATAAACAACTTGTCTTCTTTGACCCGGATCTACCATTATAGATAACACTATCAAGGCAATGAGATGCCATGAGTAGAACACATATACCTTTAACAATTAATTGTTGTTAAAAAGCCGTTTTTAATTGCAACAAATCAAACTTGTCTCAACTGTAAAAAGTTATTGTTAGTCTGAATGTTTTGTGTAGCTTTCTGCTTTATGCAAAGGTTTCATATTTCAAAATGCAGCGGCAATAAGCGAATATGTCGCATATATTATTATATTTTTTTACCCACGATACTGTTTTTTAAAAACTGAGCAACGGAAAGCGTAATAATCGAAAAATTTCCATTGTATATTTATTCGTACCAGAGCGTAGCGCGTTGATGTCTTTTCTACGACATTTGAATTTGAATAACAAATTGAGTTTTTCTTTGTTGAAAACGATTATTATGTCCATAAAACTTAATTTGATATTATAAATTAATAACATTTGAATTATATATTATATTCTAATATCATTTTAACAAAATAGACAACAAAAGTTGTCGCTGCTTATCACGTGTCAAGGCCAAAGGTAAAGTGATATCACGTCATATCCTTTGGCTATAATCATAAGTTATCACACTACTTATTTCACAATATGTATTTTATATTATTAAATTAACAATAACGGTAATTCCCAACATTTTAGTTAAACGAAACGTAATAAGCTTTTTAAGTTTTAAAAGATTGTTAAACTAAGAGAAAATTTTAATAAATGCTTGAAAATATCAAAGGTCTAAGACCCCCATTGTCTTTTTCATATTAAGTGCAAGTATTATTGCCAGTTTCACCAAGGCCAGGTAAAGTTAATCTTGATTAAATGTCATATTAGCTTCTCGTTATTTCTATCAATGAAAAGAAGATGTGATATTATGACTGATGCTGAAGAAACACGTACAATTTGTAATTATTTACGAACGATAAGCTCTCGTGTATTGAGCGATTATTTTGATTGACAAGGGGCCGAAATTACGACATACGAGCTGTTAAATGGTTATCTAAGCTGGCACGGTGTCGTCAGATGAATTAATGGGTGCTAAAACCCGATCACCGTACCCTTTGGCATTCTCCACCTGGGGTCGTACCATTCCGTACCAGCTTGGCTTTTCGCATAATTTAATTAATAGATTATATATCTAAATATAATATGCTCCTTTTAAATTGAATTAAAACTTTTTTTATTTACATCTATATTTCGATTTAATACTTGAAATTGTAAGTCATTAATCAAATTATTATATAAATTAACATATTTACAAATAGTTTTTAATTCACTATGAAACACAGGTCAACACGCAGGTGTATCGCCGGCGGGTGACGGCGGGGGGAGGGGGGGGGCACAAGGTGAAGCCCATTACATGCGCTAATGTCTATTAAAACCCGTAATTGAACTAATGTTATGTATTTAAGAATAATTGATTCGTCATTTTGTTTCAATTATTTGTTTATCTGCAGTTTTTATGATACTAAGGGCCTGTTTCACCACCTCCTGATAAGTGCTGAATAGGCTATCCATCACTTAACAGATCAAGTATGGAAAATCTGTCAAAAAAGTTGTGAATAGCCTATTCGGCACTTTATCAGGAAGCGGTGAAACAGGCACTAAGCCAGGTTTAATATAATAGGATCAAAGTATTTTGAAGTAACTGCTACAAGTAGTGATAATAGTATTGGTGCTATAAGTAGTCATTTATGAACTCGTTATGCAAAGCTCTGACGGACAGTTAGGTGACAGCGGCGGACGTTGGCCCTGCACTCGGCGTGCATACAAATGTAATCATAAATATTGGTGGCTACCTTCAGCCGTTTAAAGGAAGTGAACCTTTTGAAGGTAGTATTTAGTAACGGTATTATTAACTTAACTGCCTGTACGAGGCTGTCTTGCCTACTTTGGTAAATGGAAAAGATATTTAAAACTCAATTGTCCTACACATATTTGGATATGATTTTTAAGCGGCTTGTGCGTACACAGATAACAATATAAAAGACAAACAAAACAGACATTCACATGTGTAATGTTATTATGGATTAGCGAGTATAAGTTCACGCTCCTACAGTGTGACCCAAAAAGGACGATGAAATGTCAAGGCCTTCATGTCTTAATTACTACTAGCTATTAACATAAACAGAACTCTATACATTACAGACCTACTTAATTTTATCGTAAGGCATTTTAGCTTCATCTAACATAATTTTATTGGTGTTTAATTTAGTTGTATGCACTTTTGCAATACAAAATAATGATAAGTGTTCTATGTACAATATTCTTCGGTGGAATTTATTGAATATATTTAGTGTGTACTCGAAAAGCAAAAGGTCAGCCTAGCACAGTTATTCCTGACGAATGCTGTTGCACCAAAAGTAAAAACAAGTTTTTGTTATGTGGTCATGGATATCGAAAAATTCTTTTGTTAAAGCCTGATGTTGAAACGTTTTTAATATATGATCATGTTCTTCATCGTGCTTAAGAGTAACCAAAATATACACGAAGTTTTAAAGATGTGTGTCCATAATGTTGATTGCTCTACAAAAAAGCATATGCAACGCGAGTCAGTACAAAAAGACAAGAGAGTAGAGTTTAGTGTTAGCGCAAGATAGTAATTGTACAATGATAGTAATTGTGAAATGAGAAGTTGATTCCTATGCAATTGACAGACCAACGTTATTTGGTCGAATATGTCAATTCAATGTTAATTAGGATCTGTCAGCTGGGTTTGACGTAACGCAACCAAACTACTTAGGTCCCCGATTTGCATAGGAATCAACTTCTCTGATAGTACATATAATCTATTGTTTAGTATGAATTATGATAAAGACACACTAAAATGTCTTTCAGTTCTTTTAATACCCTGTTCAGTTGTTATATGAGCATACAACAGGAGTGCTTCTGAAATTGTGATACCGATGACGAATGTATCCATAATATGTCAAAGTATATCTTTCTGTCTATTTTAATAACAACAATTGAACGGATTTTGATGATATTTTGTATGAAGATAATTTACGCCCGGGAAAGGTCATAAGTTTTTATCTAACAAAAAATAAAAGTGTACGGAAACCGCACGACGGTACTATATATTTGAAATTGTGTAATGTAATGAGTTTTTTTTTTGAAAATTGTGTTATTGTGTTATTGTATTGTGCATGTGGCGGATTGCGATTGCCCAACACATTCCGCGCCCAGCTGTGGGCGAGCACGTGGACCGACTAGTTCGACCTATGATTACATTATCATGAATTACAATTAGTTTTCACTTCAAATTCTTCCGATTATAATGATTATTTAATTTCGTTTCATGTTAGATTATTCAATGTAAGAAGCAAACGATATATTCATATTTTTGCATAATAATCCCATTGCTACATTTTATTTTAATGTCAAGGTTATGTTTATGTCTACGTGTAATTAACTACCGTTATGTGATATTTTAGGATCTTTGCTAATGAATTGTCATTTTTTTTATTGAAAGTCCAATATATAGGACACATATTTTGTAAACTTCGTATGTTGCCTTAGCGACTAGTAACGTGCATTCTTTTTCTGTTATTTTTATGAGATCAAACAATGTCAATGTATAGAAATAGTCAATCTAGTCATTAGCTAATCACGGCTACTTTCATTTTTATATAATGACTAACTACCTAATGAAATATATTAATGGCACCCATTAAGGCTTCTAAAATATTTCTGTTACAATGTCTCGCGTTATGCAATTACGTTATGTAAGTAGAGTTTGTCTTGGAGTATGAGATATTGATTATTTTCCTCGTTGAATGTAGGTGTACAACATTTAAAGGTTTCGACATATCCATCGTGCATACAAAAATATGATACGTCTGGAGCCGGCGCGCGCGGCGTGACGTCAGCGGCGCGGGCGCAACGCAACTCCGAGCGAATGTGAAAGTTCCCCGCAAACGACAGTCCGCCGCAGCCGAGTGACTAGCGCTATTATATCGCGAGCTCTTTCGCCTTATCAGCTGTCTCAAGCTGATTAATTAAACGTAATCGAGGTGTGAGCGTAAGTACAAAAACTCTATCAAGTCGACGTTCATTTATGAGAAAAGTCGGCGGTCAAAATTCATCAGCTCTAAATAAACTCTATAAAACTTTTCACAACACAAGAACACAGTCGAAATTCCAACACAGAGCTCGTGAATCGATCGTTCGTCGTCCTTGATAGATTTCTAGTACCGTGATTACCATACGCGAGTCTAGAATTATCTGTCCGATGGTTACGGGCGAGCGGACGTCCCGGAGACGGTCTATCTCGCGACGGCACGGATCGGTAACTTCACTGTTCACTTTCGGGAGGACACTCGGCCGACGTCTCCGCTGAGCTGGTGATGCGCTCGTGACGTCGCATCGTCCGTGACGTCTCGAGATAGACGGCTTCCGGGGGCGTTAGATAAAGGTTAGGACTCACCGCAGGCGAACAACAGACACGCGACCAGAGGAGCGACACGGGCGTAGCGCGCCATGACGGGATCACAACAGGTCGCTGCGCGGCCGCGGTGCGGTTAAATAGTGGCCTCAATAAGCTCCCCGCCCGCCCCTCTCGCCCACGGCGCACACTTCTGCCGACACCCTTTGCACTCATCAGCTGTGAATCACCTGCATCTCCTGGAGGTTCCTCGCCGGCTGAGATGGAAGGCTTATGCACAAAACACAACACTGTCATTAATATTTCGTCACGTGTGAACAATAGATGAATTGTTTTATATATAGGTTTGATTGTCATATTAAATAACACACGGTATAAAAATTTGTTTTTTTTTGACACTAAGAAAAATGTGTGCCTGCAAGTTGCAACTTAATATAATAATCCTTAGATATCTCTAAAAAAATAATAATAATTACCCGGTATGTCTGTGTATCTTCATGTTCATCATAAATAATAATTATATTAATTTTCACGATAAACTCGCATAAATGGTTAACATTATTTTTCATTTATCGTCAGCTAATTTAAAAAAAAAATTAAATCTAAAGTAGTCAATACTTTAAACGGGGTGCCAAAAGAACAAGATATATAATTACATTTAAGGTCGAATTTCGACCATTGGGCGATCTCTAGTATTTATTAATTCCTTTTGATAGTTAATACTTTTAAAGAGTTCCGTTGTTTTCATTTGTGGTGGCATAAATATTAGTACCTGGATGACCGAGCTTTGCTCGGTATAGCAAACACTCATTGACTCCGTGTTACTTAACAACGCCATCTGCTGGAATAGCTTTAGCTGTTGTTGTGTCGTTAAAGCAATTAGTTGCTCACGAAATAGTTTTATTATTCGCCAATAGATGTCAGGAACAGGAACAGTTATATTTTTCAGTTAATCGATTATCGATAAAACATGAATAAAAATACATTTTCTAGTAATAATTCCTAGCTAGATCGATTTATCGCCCCCGAAGCCCCCTATATACTAAATTTCATGAAAATCGTTGGAGCCGATATATATATATATATATATATATATATATATATATATATATATATATATATATATATATATATATATATATATATATATATATATATATATATATATATATATATATATATATCATACTGACACAACTATATTTTAATACATCCCACCAAAAACATTTCTTGTATAATGTAGCCGAGACGACCACATAAGGTTTACCCTGTGAAAAAGATATAATGAGATCTCAATATGTAGAGCCAAGATTCTGAATCTGCACGGCCTAACTCTACTGACCCTAACTTCAACAAATTCTACATACCAGTAAATATGTACGGCTTCGCTACCGTCGATGTAGTTAGTAACGAAACAGCCGAGCCATACATATTTACTGATATGTAGAAATTGTTAAAGTTAGGGTCAGAAGAGTTAGGTCGTGTAGATTCAGAAGCTTGGCTCTACATGGGATCTCATATCTTTTTTACAAAGTAAAACGATTTCATATAGGTATTGTAAGTAGGTACTTATTTAAAGGTTTTTAGTTACTTTGTGCAGCACCGTGTAAACGTTTTGACGTGGGAGAGCCATGCTTCGGCACGAATGGGCCGACTCGACCGGAAAATACCACGTCCTCACAGAAAACCGGCGTGAAACAGCGCTTGCTTGAGTTTACCGGAGGCACAATCCCCTACCCTATTCCCTTCCCTACCCTCCCTTATTCCGTTCATTTTCCATCCCTACTCCCCTATTCCCTCTTAAAAGGCCGGCAACGCACCTGCAGCTCTCCTGATGCTGCGAGTGTCCATGGGCGACGGAAGTTGCTTTCCATCAGGTGACCCGTTTGCTCGTTTGCCCCCTTATTTCATAAAAAAAAAACTCTTATAATATCCTATTTCATAAAATTGGTAAAAGTCTTGTATAAACCTCTACACCTCCCCCTTTTAGGGGATGGGGGGCAAAAGTTATAGGCTTATGATTTTGTTGGTTATATACTTTTTTAGGGGATGGGTGCGAAAGTTATAAGTTTATGATTTCATTGGTTGTATACTAAACTTAGATTACACACCAAATTTCAGCTTTCTAGCACTTCAGGAAGTATCCAAAACATTTTGATGATCATCAGTGTGTCAGTGTATGAGTGTGTCAGTGACGAAATCGGCGTATTAGATTTATTCAATTGAGACTTTGTATGTTTAATTAGTCTAAGAATAGACATTAGGCATCATATACTGAGAATATGAACTATCTGGTACATCGGAAACCAACTCTATGAGGGTTCAAAAATTGAAACCGACTTCCAAAGCAAAAACAATATTATTAAAATGATTTAAAAAGCTACGAATAATAAAAACTAATGAAACACAACTCCCATACTATTACCGTTTTAAATTTGGTTCCTTTTAGCCTGGTACCGCTCAAGGCCACCTAAATATTGCAAATGTATTGAAATGTATACCTAAGGTACACTTTTTTGACAAGTATTGTGGAGCATGTTTTTTGACGGAGTTACTTTTCCTTAGTTTTTATTATTCGTAGCTAAAAAGTATGAAATAATTATTTTTCTGCATTAGTACCTTTTTCAAAATTTGACTAAACCTCAACTAACTTTGTACTAAATATTCATTCGTTTGAAGTCGGTACCAGCCCAGAACTGAGATACTTGAACTTCGCCGGTTCTATGTCAAGTATCTCTCAAAGCAAAAACAATATTATTATATTGTTTTGGCTTTGGAAGTTGGTTTCAATTTTTTGTAAAAAATATAATAATATTACTCTTTTTAGTTATCTACAGGACCACGAAGCTTTATGGGTAGATGACCACTACGAAAGTTAATGCTTGCAGTTATCTAAGCGATGCTAAAATTTCTGAACTTTTGTCTTTAAAGGTTCAGGGGTTCTGATCGCGCCTTTGGATCCAGAGCCACCTTCGTATAAAAAAATTCTTATTTGTAATATAATATTATGTTTGCGTTACTAGCTTATATTATTTACACTATACATAACTTAAATATCATATTGTGTGTTTTAATAAATTTCAAGGGTTTCTCTCGATTGCTCATTAGATCCCAACATCTGTTTCGATGCAAAATATTATGAAAAGTACCAATCATTATTGTCATAATGGTGGTGTAATTATGGTTGTGATGATGATAATTAATCAAGTTGATATATTGGCTTATGCTTTCGCCCGTAAGGGCTACTGGCGCCTGTGTGCAAAAAAAAAATATACAGACAAACATGTTTATATTATGTTCCTTCTTTTAGGAAGTCGGTTAAAAAACGACGAAACACTTCGAAAAAAGGCAGGTATGTGCCTTTGCGTTTCGCTTGGCTCGTCTCGGCGGGCGCACTACCGTGCCGCACGTTCTTATTTAAGCCTTACTTAATTTTAGTATTCAGACGGTTTCGCACCATGAGACAGACGTGATTATCAATAGTTTTTCTAGCGGGCAAAGCCGTAAACAAGCTAAATGATAATAATCGAGGCACGATCTAGATTCTAGTCGCCTAGCCTGCTATGAATCTTGCTATTTGTATTATTTTATCTTTAGATATAAATAATGTTTCTGTATTAAGGATAACCCCTCCTTAGCGGCTGGACTGAAATGAAGGTTTTTTTAGTTTACATTTAGGTGCTGCCCCAGATGGTTTAGATACACAATAGTAATATTCTTAAATGAACTAAAAAGTATTAAATAATTCTTAATCTGTACTCAGTATTTCTGTTCCCAATCTTCATTATTTTGAAGTCGGTACCAGCTAACCTAATCGCCAGGTCTATGACGACATATACAAGTAAATGCAACTTAAAGGACTGGGTACAGACTTAAAAATTGTGAAGATTGAAAACAGAAATACTGAGTGAAGAATAAAAATTATTTACTTAATACTTTTTATTTCATTTAAGAATATTACCATAATCAAAGCGCACGGATGTGCGCAGGCCAAGTTCCAGCAGGCCGCGAGCACTATTTAGTATTTACACGAACCGTTTCGACGTACTTTTGACCCCTCTGTAGCTCAGTGTCTATTCCGAGTGCAAACATAAAATTAAACCTACGTCATAATATACTAATACTTAAGCAGTATACCCAATTTCATAGGTTTCATATATTTCATCATAGCTTTGGTAGATCCTGAAATATGTCCCTGTATGCATGGTGTAGTGATGATGATGATGATTAATGTAATCAGCATAGTAATTTATGCTATTGGTTCTTTAAACAACACCGAAACTCTCAAACATAAGGAATCAGGAGTTCTGCAGTTCAGCACCGTGGTATACCATGATACAAAATCTTACTTTTTGATAGCATAATATGATCAAAATACATTACATAAAACCAAAATAACCATATGTTCCCGTTTGAATTTCAAGGAGTCCCCTGGATTCCTCATGGTTTCTATCATCAGACTAAAATTTTGTGAACATGGTACCAACAAGGAACAATACCCTGTACAACAAAAGAAAAATTTTGAAAGTCGGTTCACAAACGGCGGATTAATCGTTGAATAAACATAAAAAAGAACCACAGCCGAATATAATATATAACCTCCTCCTTTTTGGAAGTCGGTTAAAAATCAGCCAAATTCAGAAATGTCATGCAGGACAACGTCCGTCGGGTCCGCTAGTTTTACTATAAATTTTGCCACTGTAGTGTGGTTTGGACTGCGGTTGCAAACTGGCTAGACCTCAATGCTCTAATTATATGAGAACATAAATAATATTATACCGATGTCCCTTCATATTGTGTAACTGATATCGTGGCTTTAATAATTTGCTGTATTTCACTAGATATGTGGCCTGAAACTTCGATCGCGTGTAAAACGTACTTTTTTCCGCGATAAAAAATTATAAGCAACATTTTTATTAACTATTTCTTGTCCCCCTAACGGTGGCAGTGCTTGTATATGCAACATTGGGCTGGGGTTGGTAATGCTAAGGAACGCAACAGACAGACAGACAAAAAGACAGACTTTCGCATTTCTACTTAATACTAGTTGGTATAAAACTGTAGGATAAACCTTAACCTTTTGTATGGGACCAACTTTCGTACTCGAGAGAAAATATCTACTATTTCATACATATTTCGGTCACAGCTGATCGATACTTTTGTATAGAACAGCTGACTTTTTATTTCGGGTACGAAAGTTGGTCCCATAGAAAAGGTTGTTCATACACATAGGTAGGTTCATCTTACAAACCAGTACTTAAAAGTCAGCCGGTATTTTAGCGGATTTTAAAAATGTTTGTTACCCCTTGAAACGAGGAAAGAGGAACATATGTTTCTCTTAACCTGGTATAGCCGTTCCTCTTTCCCAGCTTGCCATTTTAAAGTTTATGTTTTTATTGACCTCGAAAAAGCACTAAAAACACATACTAGAAACAATAAAATACGTAGAAAATAAAGATTAAACGTAATAATTACACTTTCCTTAGCAATCAACCGCAAAACTGATGTTTTTAATATTTTAATAACACAAACAAGGAACACTGTCTGACTTGGCTTTTTTAGTTTGAAAACAGTACTACTTTTTTCGTGCCGTGTTGGCTCAGAAGTATTTTTAATGCTATTCAAAGTTCATCACTAGAAAATTTGTTTGAAATTGGAAAAACTCACCTTTCTCTACTATTTGCAATGCAGATTTGTCTTAAACTGACATTATTCTTTTCTTATTTAAATTATTATCTATCGTGGTCGTTGATTGACGCTCACGAGCTAATAAAATAAGAAGCAAGATTTATTTGCAATAAAAATTAGGTTTTTAATTAATACCTACTGGTAAATAATATTAGTAATTTAAAAAATTAAATAACAAAAATAGTTAAATGATATTAGTAATCAATTTTCAAATTATAGAAATGATGAAAAACATTTTAAAAATGTCAATTTTCAAATCTGGGGACATGGCAGTGCCCCCCCCCCCCCGCCAAGTCGAGCGCGAAGCAAACATACCATCCTTTTCAGAAACCATTTCGCCGCATTTTCAGACCCTTATATGAGAACCTCTGGATAAGACCAGAACGCAGAAATTTTGGTCATCCAGTAAGGTATAAGGTCACATACATAAAATCTAAAATTTAAAGTCTCGTTTAGTTCCGAAGTTAAGCGAAAGCAAAGTTTCACATTTATGACACAGTACACACTGACTCACTCACTCATGATCATCAAAATAGAACTAGAACTTCCATAAACACAGAGAGCTGAAATTTGGTACAGAGTTAGGGTTTAATGGCCACATAAAGGAAAAACTATAAAAATCCGCCAAGTCCAAGTTGAACTCGCGCATGAAGGGTTCCGTACCGTTATAGAGCGTAAGTATGAAAAAAATGTGTTTTTTGTATCGGAGCCCCCCTAATTATTTATTTTATTATTAAATATGAAATTACACGTATAGTAATGGTATTTTTTTTTAAATTTAAAATGTCTATATGTTAGATTACGAGCCAAAAAGGCCAAAAAATCACGTTTGTTGTATGGGAGCCCCCTTAAAATACAAACTTTATTTTGGTTTTAGTATTAATTTGTTGTTATAGCGGCACCAGAAATACACAAGCTGTAAAATTTTCAGAAGTCTAGCTATTTTTTATTTATTAATTTATTTAATTCAGGCATCTTGGCCCATATTATAAATACCTTATAGAGTAACATACATACAATTATACTAAAAACTAACACTAACACTAAAACACTAAACACGTATTGTCTGCGACGTGGGGCGCGATGTGTTTGGAAGTCGTCCTCGGAACCTCCTGTAGACGACTCCAATCGGCCAGAACTCCTCCTTCTCGAAGGTCGGTAGATGGTGCGTCGGGACTCTCACCACAAAGGAGCTAAAATTCACTTTGTGGCGGGACTCCAAGCGCTCGACCCTCAAGACGCTATAGCGGTTCATGATATACAGCCTGGAGACAGACAGACAGACGGACCAGACATCGAAGTATCAGTAATAGGGTCCCATTTTTAGAACCCTAAATATTAATTAATGATAATATCTATCGTAGATAACATTTTAAACTTTCGCGTTGCATTATAATTAAACTTTTTAATCGGGACTTAACGCGACTTATTTAAGTAGTAATGCTACTACGAGTACATACTTTTTCCGCTAGGTATATTAACTTTATGGTCCTAGCACAAAAACATTTTTTGTTAAATTTTGAATGCAGAAATTATTATTAATAATATTTTATCAATATCTAATATATTATATATTAATATAAATAGATAAATTTCATAATTAAATATGTATATTTTTTGTGAGTTAGGACACTATTACACACGCTTTACAGCGTCCGTTATATTTTGGCTACGACGAACTGGTACAGCTCCAGTTATGTCAATTTCTCAAATAATGTACAGAGCCAGAGTACTGCTGTATCAAATATTTTCTTTCGTTACGCTGCTATGCGGCGACATGCGTGCGTCACACGCGTCGGCGGTCGAGCTGTGTCTCTACGATGCGCTACGACACGCTACGGCGTGCTACGTCGTGCTACGCAGGAAACGGGAACCATAAAAACAAAATATTATTATAAAATATATACAGAAATTTGTATGGGTTCAAAATAACAAGTTACACTTTATTGATATTGCTTTATTTGTTTATAATATAGTAAGTATAATCTATAGCTGTAAAAGGTAAATCTTTGATTATTCGATCTAGAGTTTGTATAAAATTATATACTAACAGATCACAGGAAGTTATCTCGTAACTAGTAAATAAAGTAGTAAATAAACAAACGAACCTAAGAAGACTTAAAATATTAGTAACAGTAAATTGTATAAAGATCAATAAATAGAATATTCAATATGTAAGATATCGTCTAATCCGTTGCGACCAATTTTTTTCTGAATGAAAACCGCTCCGAAACATTAATCGTAAAATTGTTACGTTTATCGTATAAATGCATGAAATAACCTACTTAAAGCAAAAAAAATATGATAAAGTTTTATTCAGAAAAAAGAGATCGAATGATAGTTTTTGAAAATTTAAGCACGTGAGAAACTCTAATAGACGTACAACATCCCAACGTGTCTACTCCGCCAATATCGCTACGTCCTACTTAATCACACTTAGGCTAATCATTCTAGGCGACTCGAAGCACAAATTTATGTACCTACCGTAAGTCTAAAACTATTATTATCGATTCATATTATTAACTACGTACACAGCATGCTATTATTGTTAAGCGACACAAAAGAACTATTCGCTATACGCCTAAGATGAATATCACATTATTGCTACTTATTACACGGAGATGTGGCAACACAAATACTATTTTTATCTGAATTTATATTGTATACTGTCATGTATTGAGCTCGCTCATGAACTCAATGGGAACAGGTGCCTTCTTATTTTCTGCGTGTTTTTTGTATTGATTTTTTTTATATTATACGTATTTTATTGCGTAAATTTTTATCATGACGTGTTTCTCAGCTGAGGCTAACATTAATATATTAATTTTTAAATTATAATTTACTACAAACCTTAAGACACATGCATACAGCAACTTTGGTAAAATAAAAGATAACGATTAAATGGAACTTGCAGGTCTTTGAACTAACCAATACATTCGAAATAAATATAATTTTGCTATCATGCAGGAAATCAGTAATTTAATGTGTTGTATTATTTTTTACGATACTAAAAGCAGAACTATTTCTAAATATCATTCGTACGTAGAGTTTCGATTACATTAGATTTGTCTGTTTATATTTTATGGCTACGAGTAATTTCGTTTTATTGAAACTTATAAATAAAATAATATTATTACATGATATGTTCTGTATTGAAGAATCAATGACAAACTTTTAGACTTCCTCGAGTATGTAGTCCGTTCGACTATTATTATTATTTTATAAACATAATATTATTTTAGAATACCTAATATAAAATCTGTTGATCTTTATTTGTATGTTACGTTAATTTCTAGAAGATTATGTTATTATCTTATTATATTTTGCTTTTCTATAGCAGATACGGTAGTACTGACGTAATATTTCATTGAAAATAACACACCTATAACCAATGAGTTTGTTAGTAACATACAATATCATTGCCTATAACATTTTGTGCAGAAGCACCATTGCAATTATTTTTCTTGCTAAACCATCAGATATATAGTGGTAGATTTACACGGGTCGATTTTAGCCGTGCGGCAAGTCACTAGTCGAATCGCCTGTCCAAGCCGGATCGCCACCCCATTTACACAGTTGTACAAAAATCGCTTGTGACTACTTTCTGCGTGAAAATGTTGCGTAAAATAGTTGCATTGCGTAGGGGCATTGAAATCGTTCGATAATACAAAATAAGGATAAATAATTGACCAATTAAAAATGAAGGTACTGTATTACATTTTTAGTGCAAATAAATAAATGAATTGAATGAAATGAATTGAATTGAAGAAAAAGGTACAAAGGTAAGGCTACAGTGCAGCCAAACTATGTATTCGCAGCAAGCGATCGCTCGCGACTGAGCGTTTCCACGGTCGATTTTAGTCACCAGCCGCATGCGGCCAATGGCCGCGCGGCAAAAGTCGGTTGGCAGTCTACTTTTGGGGCATGCGGCTCGAGCCGCATGATGCGGCGTAGCCGAATTGCCATTTAGACAGTCGATTTTCACCGTGCGGCGTTAAAGCTCCTGCCAAAATCACCCGTGTAAACCCCGCAATAGGTAAGTCGTATTCACAATTAACATATTACATAGTGTAGTCTTTTCTTACACCTAATATTATGTATGTTATAATATATATAAATATATATTACGATATTAGCTGACGACATCATTTTTAAAAGTAAATAGTTATTTTTTATTAAAAATACTGTGTAATTAGAAGTTTTAACCGCTAAATACATATTTTAATATTATTATTAGTATAGTCTCATTTACAACCAATTATTATCATTAGAAATGTCAAGTATTTTTAAATAATATTGTTGTTATATTTATGGTTGTACGTTTGACGCCTATTTTATCTTTTAAACGATGTAGACAAAAATTACGCAAGATACATATTAATATTATGTTACACAAAATATATTTTAAATAGCGACAATCTAATAAGCAATAGGTGTCCCGTGTCTATGAGATGCAAAATATTTTGAAAAGGAAAAACAGTTTTAAGTAACAAACCTATTACCTGAGAAAACTCTAAAATCATCTTCTCTAGATAATGTTATACTTACAACGTCTAAGCATTTATGATAATTATTGCAGTGAAATGTTTATCAAAAACTGTTTTTTTGGCTCATGAAAACAACGTAATACTAACGATAGAAAAATGAACCATTCGGCGAGTAACTATATTAATTAATATTATGGTTTATTGCCGATCATTTGTTTTTAAATAGACAATAAATTATTATCCAAGGAATATCTGCTTATAATGACGGAAGTGCCCGTAACATGAAAAGTCATCATATTTAAAAAAATTGTCCGGCAGTTGTTAATAATAAAAATAATAATTGCTGCACTTCTCAAGGGTTTAGATTTTAGACTTTAGAAGGCTTTAGAAGACTTTACTATTATAATATCCTTAGCAGCGTCCATATAAATATTTTAAGAACCTTTTAGTTTACAAGGACACTATACTTAATATATTTTAATGAATGAAATCGCGTTACTGCTCTGAAATATGACTCTAATAATAATATTACAGTCATATTTCAGAGCAGAACCGCGATTCTTTTACATATTTTGATGCATCATTAGCTCAATTAGAACAGCTTCGTTCCTTGTTAAATTAAGTTCCTATCAAACAAATCCAACGCTATTATACGTTTATTTGACATTTCACGAGAATACTATTTTTAAATATATTTTAAGTACGAAGAAACGGAGTGGATTGAATAAGTAAAATAATTATTATTAATACGCTTTGTATAGTACTCTAATTTTCTCTTTACAGCTTTTTTTTAATTATTTTAAAAACAAACACTTAGGATTGCATTCACACACCTCTTTTTTTAATTTGGTTTAAAAATAAAGTATTGGGTAAATAAATCAACTAAGTACATAGTCTACAAGGGTTAATACTAAGGTAGCAGTGGATGCGACGCATCCGCCGCCGGTGCGTCGCCAGTCGTCCCTAGAGCCTGCTCGCCAGGTGCCATGTCGATATTGACGTCGTTCTGAAACAAATATCTCAGTATCATTTAACTAATCCATTTCTATTTCCAATATAGACTACGGTTACACGGTCAGTCTGGCATCAGTTCAGTCCATCAGTCTGAACTCTGAGACTATGACACCATAATGATGGCTGAAAAGTACATACTCAATAAAAAAGTTCTCAGCCCGTCAACCAAACGGTTACACGATCATTCTCCCGTCAGTCTTGATCAGACTGATCACTGATGGATTGAAGTGATGCCAGAGAGACGTGTAACTTAAGACTAAGTAGAGTTATTTTAGTCTGGAAGATTTTAACAAGGATCCTCAAACTATTTAGATTAAGAAACAACTTTCATTGCGAAGGAAACATCTATCGGTGACATGCGGCTTTACCATATTGGCCTACGATGGTCCAATTGTCCAATGGTCGGGTTTTGAAGGTTTGAAGTTTGAAATTCTACTTGCCACCAGGTGCCGCTATGCAGCCTTAGGGTCTATCGTGTGACGTGTCAAATAGGTATTATATCGTAACACATGACAGCTATATTGTGACATATGACAGCAGTTTGATACGAAAGACCCTAAGGAATTTCAAATACCCTCATTCAAGAGAGTGCCGTAATATTCATTTATGATCGCCCGTGATCGACGTCCAGCTTGCACAGCTTGTGATGTGATCAGTCAATTATGTCGATAATTGACTGATCACATCACAAGCTGTCGAGCTTCGCAGTTCGCATTCAGTATTTAAGGAGAGTGGCATTAATATATGCAATCGGCAAAACAATGTTCCTCAATAGATGTATATAAAATAAAGTCCTTTTCTCAAGACGCTCAATAAGCATTGATGTTGATATAGCAGGTGGTAGTAGCACCGGGACGGGCTGCCCGCCAGGGCGACGGCGGCATGTCGGCCTGTCCGGGTAGACTGTCCCGGCCACTACTATTCTTTCTTCTCTTCACCCATTTTATTCTCCTTTCTTCATATTTTCTTCCTAAATCGAATGCCGTAAAATGCCGTAACTTATTCATTAGATCTAACTTAGCATCAAAATATAATTATTGAAAATTACTTCTTCCCAATTTTTGCTTATTTTTATTAATTTTCTTAATCGAAAATGTCTTTACTTTTTTAAAGACAAACATTAAATACTTACCAATTGTTACATGTACGACATTAATAAAACTAAGCAAGGTAACGCAATCAAACGCTTCGCCGAGCAACGCTAGCTCACTACTTAATAATATAATGAGCGGTACTTAACATCAATTACGTCGGTATTTAAAAGTAACAAAACACTCATATGAGACTTATTAATCGATGTAGAAATTCGTCTACGCGCGAAAATCGAAAAAATTTCCGGTTCACAAAATTATCTTGTCTCGGAGAATACAAGTGTTTCTTTACATCCGCTAAACTTGGTTCATTGGCTCAGGCGTCAAGACGCAACAAACAGATAGATAATCTATCAGATTGTCTGCTGTGACATTTATACCTAATATTAGCATTTAGCATCAATTATGTAAACAATATATCTATAATTATTATGACACGCATAAAACAGCCTGATGAATAGGTGCCGAGAGCATTGTTAAGATATTCTGTATATTGATTTACAGCTTTTGACGGTCAGTATAAAATATTACATAATACTAGCTGACCCGGCAAACGTTGTTTTGCCATATAAATTATTTCTAGTATCAACATAAAAAGTTGATAATAATTATAACCTGTTCTTAGGCCTAACGAATGTACTACATACAACATTTCATTAAAATCAGTTGAGCCGTTTTGGAGGAGTTCGCGCACAAGCACTGTGACATGAGAATTTTATATTATATTATATTAGACAGTATTTAATAAGTACACGGTACTTATAATATCACGTATAATACAAAACAAAATGAGCCGGCTCTACTAGTAGAAAACATAAAAAATAAAAAAATAGAAAAGAATCAAGAACTAACCGATCCCGTGTCGGCGAAGTGCGGCGCGCCGTCGTCGTGGCGGCCCTGCAGGTAGTACGTCATCAGCTGGCCCTTGCCCTTCACCGCCACCAGCCCGCGCTGCTCGAAGTAGTACCCGAACTGCTCCAAGATGTGACACGTCTCCTCTGTCACCTAAACAAAGGTAAGATTCGTAAAATTTTGAGGCTTCTTCACACACAATCTACAGAAGTACAGAACCAAAGCTCCAGAATCTAGGTACAGCATGAGTTTTGAAATTGATTATAAAAATTAAAAATCTACGGGATTTGACACTTGAAAGCATCCTAATAAAAGGTCAGTATTCACCCTTCGTTTTCACTTTTTGAACCTGGTCACTGGATAACTTGCATTCAATTAGTTAATTGAATGCAAATCATCCAGTGACCATCAGTCAGTCAAATCCCATAATATCGTTTTGATTTATGCTGCTGCCGTCTAAATAGTTATTTAGACAGCAGCAGCAGAAATCAAAACGATATTATGGGATTTGACACAAGGCATCGCAAACGCCTTCACTTGTGGAACCTGGTTACTAACCTGGATAACTTGCATTCAATTAACTATTTAGACCAATGAGTTTCTAAAATACTAGAGTAGCAATGTCTTACAAAAGATTCTCAGAAATGCGTAACCACTTTTTTGTTCAAAAGACAATGTCAAGTCATATATTCGTTATGTCATTATGTATGTGAGATATGCCTGCAGGCATCTTCGAAGTGGCAACGCGTTGCTACCGTAAACTTCCAATCTAGTTACGTTAGTAACATAGAATATCATTGATTTAGACAGCAGCGGCAGAAATCAAAACAATATTATGGTGTTTGACATCGCAAACGCCTATGTCACATAGCGACGCGTTACGTTTTCTATACATTTTGATCTCAAAGTACATCAACACCGATGTTTGTTGTTATCAAAATTTTCGAATGCATTCTCAGTGGAATATTTTATAGAGAACAAAAGTTAAAGTAAATAATATATTAAGGAAAAAGAAAAGTAACATTTCTACTTGTCGTAACTTATTAAAACCAATTACCATCTAATTACACGTAAAACATTAATTAATTAGACGCGCTACATTCTCAGGCGGTGACGCACATGGCTCTCTTACAAAAGACCACAAATAGCTATTTCTTTCTAAGTAATCACAATGCAATATGCCTATCGAACATATGAGCAGATTTACTCAATAGTAATAAATCACTGTAAAGGTGGCTTTCTGATCTTTGCCTCGAGCGACGGCGACCGACAAAAATCAAATAAAATGCCACTCTAGGCCTAGGCTATAGGTTTCATTTTGTTCTGAGCAACTACAAAGCAGATCGCGGCATCGGTCACCAGACCAGTGCCGTAAATAGGGCGGTGCCACCGATGCCCAGGCGCAGGGCGTAGACTCTGGGGGGCGCAAGAATAGCCAATAGGCAACTATTATTTTTTTGAATTGCTTCCGATAAAGTACTTACTTCGCTGCGCCCCAGAGATGTTTGCCAATGTAGAAAAAAAATATCCGCAGCCGAACATATAACCTTCTCCTTTTTGGAAGTTGGTTAAAAAACAAAGGTGCAGTTATATAAGCTCGCACAGGGCGCAAGAAAGGCTATTTACGGCACTGCACCAGACTAATGTCGGTAGAAAATGAAACCTATATAGTCTGATCAGCGGTCGTCACACTTTACTGGCCAAGGGCCACACATGATAAAGTGCCAGCACCGGGCCGCAGAGTATGTGAAGGGCGCTTCAAGAGCAGTTCCACACTAATGTCTTTTTACACCTACCGAGTAAAGTGGTGAGATCGCAAAAGATCTGCCGCAAAGATCGGAAAGCCACCTTAAGTGCGAATTGCAAATAAATATTCGTTACTCAGTTATCCGTACCAACTTTTTCTAAGTAATGTTCTTATGAAATTTAAAATATTGTCTAACCTAGCTTACACAATAATTTAATTATTTACATAGTATGCTCATAATATTGATAAATGATTACATTCATGAAATGTTATTTACTGAGATTGTACACAAACAAAACACACCTGATTAAATAGTCAAAAGCTAATTAAAATACATAAAACAAAATTTTACAAATCCTTATTGTTTGCCTACTGCTATCTGTCTGCTATCTTGACACATTTTATAAATGTAAAAAGAAGTAGCTGGAGGTATGCAGCAAGAGTCAAGACCATCCAAACGAAGATGGGGAGCGTAATGAGTTATGATCATACTAGCTGTAGCCCGCGACTTCGTCCGCGTTAGCATAGTAGATCACATCCCAAGTATTATTTATTGTACAAAAATATTCAATGTACAGAATTGACTTTCCTACGATTTTATTATATGTAGATGTTCCGCGCGGCTTTACTTGCGTAATTTAGGAATTTCACGCAACCGTTAATTTTTCCGCAAAAATAGCCTTTGTCCCTTCACGTGGTCTATTCTTCATGTTTGCCAAATAACATAAAAATTGCTCCAGTAGTTCTTAAGATAATAAGCAATTTCAAATAATTTCCCTCCGTTTTTTTCCACATTTTCCTCTATTTCTTTGCTTTTATTAGTCTTAGCGTGATAAAATATAGCCTTCCTCGAGAAATGGGCTATCTAACACTGAAAAAATTTTTGAAATCGGACCAGTAGTTCCTGAGATTAGCGCATTCAAATAAGCCCTTTCATATAATTTCCCACGTATTTTCCACATTTTCCTCTATTTCTTAGCTCCTATTAGTCTTAGCGAGATAAAATATAGCCTATAGCCTTTCTCAATCAATGGGCTATCTAGCACTGAAAGAATTTTTCAAATCGGACCAGTAGTTCCTGACATTAGCGAGTTCAAATAAGCCCTTTCATATAATTTCCCCCGTTTTTTCCACATTTTCCTCTATTTCTTCGCTCCTATTAGTCTTAGCGTGATAAAATATAGCCTATAGCCTTCCTCGATCAATGGGCTATCGTACAGTAAAATATTTCAAATCGGACCAGTAGTTCCTGAGATTAGCGCGTTCAAAAAAACAAAAAATTTCAATGCTCTATTTTTTCCCTCTACGAGTATGTCTAGGCTCTATCAGCAATCAGCACTGACATATTTTGACTAAACATTATGAATGTTGCATCTATACAGGGTGTAACGAAACTAAGTGATAATACTTTAGAGTGCGAATGGGTCCCCTATACAGTACTTAAGTATACAGAATTCGCTGTGAAAGTAGTAGCTCTGAAATAGTAACTTTTTTTACTTTTGTATGGGGAAACTCGTGACGCTGGGGCGCTTGCTCATACAATCACTTTTTTTTTTATCGTTGCTACTTTTACAGTGAACTCTCTATAAGGAGTACACACTACATAACCTGAAGTATTACTCGTAGCGCTATATTTTGTAAGCGGGCCTCTAGACGATCAATTAATTATTGTATTGTGCAATATTATTGACCGTCTAGGGTTGATTTTGAACGTGCGCCTCTTTCAATCTTATTGTCAAATAATTTGTTCAAGTCCAATGTTAATGCACAATAAAATTGATCAGTTAGGGGCCCACTTACTGTCACGCTCAGAGTGGAACATTAATTACTTAAATGTAAGTAATTCAAAGTTTTGACTTAATTTATACATACATTATCTGTCAAACTCTTCATTAAATTGAAGGTTAATCATAATTAAATGTCTCTGAGTATGACGGTTACACTCTGTCCCCCTTACTAATAAACGTTGTATAAGCTTCGAATAGTTATACAGTGTTTTGTTCCTGTCACACAAGTGACATTTTTAATTGGATTGAAGAAGACAAAACACTGTATAACTATTCAAAGCTTATACAGCATTTATTAGTAAGGGGGTGTATATTTAAGTCTGTCCCCGTCAATGTACCTGTATGCATCCCGCCTTGCCAGTGCTCTCCATGCGCGAGGCGACGTTGACGGTGTTGCCCCATATGTCGTAGTGCGGCTTCATGGCGCCGATCACGCCGGCGGTGATGGGCCCGTGGTTGACGCCCATGCGCAGCACGAAGTGGTTGAACGACTGCTCGTTGATCGCCGCCAGAACGCGCTGCAGCTCCAGCGCGAACTCCACCAGCCGCGCCAGGTGCGCCCACCGCACCAGCGTGCCGTCCGATGGCTGGAAGTATAATATATTCTTAATTTTTTTTATGAAATAAGGCGGCAAACGAGCAAGCGGAACACATGATGGAAAGCAACTTCCGTCACCCACGGACACTCGCAGCTCAGAAGAGCTGCAGGTGCGTTGCCGGCCTTTTAAGAGGGAATAGGGTAATAGGGGAGGGTAGGGGAGGGTAGGGGAGGGTAGGGAAGGGAAAAGGGTAGGGGATTGGGCTTCCGGTAAACTCACTCACCCGGCGAAACACAGCGCAAGCGCTGTTTCACGCCGGTTTTCTGTGAGCCCGTGGTACTCCTCCGGTCTAGCCGGCCCATTCGTGCCGAAGCATGGCTCTCCCACGTATAAAATCTTATACGGTCAATTTGGCATGACGATCTCTTGAATAATCTTCGAAGAATTAGATTTATTAGACAAAGTACACATTGCGAATGAGTCAAAAATTTTCGACCGCCGCCGTTAATGCAAGAGCTTTCTGCAGTGCGGTTACAGAATATAAAATCCTTACTTATAAGTTATACTATAAATACAATCTATGAGCTGTCTGCTAACTCGTCACGTTTAAACGGCTGAACCGATTTAGATGGAATTTGGTATGGGGATATTTTGAGAGACGGGACATAGGATAGTTTTTGTAGCGAAAAAATTTGTGTTTACCGCGCTATAGAAGAAACAGCGCAACTGATTTGCGGGCGTGATGTAGTCTATGAATAATATTTTTTTCTTAAAATTACTAAAATATTTTCAATCACGTTGGATGCGGAAAGCGTAGTTTCATTATAGTTACGTCGTCAGACACAAAAGCGATATAAAATATTTTTTTATCGATTCGTTTAATTTATTAACATATTCTTTAACATTTTACAAAAGGTCACAAATCAATGTCAAATTCCAGTCTGAATTGCTTTCTAAAGACAAAGCATCCTAATTCACCGGCGCCGCTGTTCCGAGTTCACGACTAGGCCTTAGCATTTTACACCGAAAATGTTATTTATAGGCAAAGGTCGTTCGCAGTAATAGGAATAAAATACTATATCGTTGCAAGCAGGTATACTTTGGTCCAATATTCAGTTTAGTGGAAAGAAATACCCGTGGAGTTTATAATAATAACTAATAAATATATTTTGTAAGTATTAATCATAGATGAGTAATTACCTGCATTTGTCGAGTGGGATTTAGGCCGGACGCAGCCATGTACGTGGAACTGATGGTTTTGATTTTTATGATGTCTTTACTGAACTTAGCGTCTTCCAGCAGCTGTGAAACGTAAACAAAGAGAATATACTGTCAGTCGTAAAGCTCCTCGCACGTGCGAGCGGAAAGTAATGGTACCGAGCGAAGTACACTTCGGCGAACTAAAAATATACGACGTGTTTATTTAGCAGTTAATACATTTGCATTGCGAAAATTAGACTTCACACGCCGTAAAAGCCGCGCTCCTACTCGAGATGTATTCGTAACGCAAACACTCGTATATCTTCGGCTGCACGCGGATTGCGGTCGAAACGAAAGCAGATACTCACGAGATCGAAGTCCGATATAACTTCATTGAGAAATCGTAAACATTCTAGGCCTTGGTTGTTGACCGTTTCTTCCGAATAGAACTCTGTAAATATAAAGCGAACCGGAATTAGAAAAGGCAGGAAATTAGCAATTAGTGGGCCCGCTACCTGCTGGCCGTCGATTTAGATAAATGTGAGGGCGAACTTGTAAGAAAGTTAAAAGATAAAGAGAGTCAAAACTGTTGATTAAGCTTATTATACGTTTTTAATAACGGCTCCTTAAGTTTTTACACTTAAATATAAATTATAGGTACCTAGTTTAACTAAATTACAATAATTAAGTATAATTATTCTAAGGTAATAGGTACTAATAAAATAAACTGGCTATTAGATACTATTAAGTAAGTAAGTGCATTTCTGCAAATTTCTATTTTTCTATTCTAAGTTCAATTGCACTTTCACGTCCTTATATAAATATATAAGGACATGAAAGTGCAATTGAACTATCCCGTAAAAGGACCCTTTTTCTACCCCATCCGACCCACCATCTTCCCTCTAGAAAATATCGTATGTAATATCAGAGAAGCTGATTCATGGCAGATGGCGGGCTAATTCGAATGGTCTATCAGAGAAGTTGATTTCTAGACAGATGGCGGGCCTAAGTAATTCGTTTGCGATAAGTTAAACCCATCCGGTCCGACCGATCACAGCTAACATTAAATTGACATAAGCCGACCAAATGACGTAGATCCGTCAACTGCCTAGGAATCAGTTTCCTCGATGATACAAATCCGATACGGTGGTTTCAATTTCTTCGATAAGTACCACAGATATAATATCTCTATGATAAGTACGTTGTACGTATGTATACCCACCCGTGAAGTTGGGCATGGAGGCGAAGAGCACGCCGACCTCGGCGTAGCTCTGGCTGTAGAGGTGTCGGTGTCGGTGGCGCGCGCCCATGAAGTGTGTGGCGACGTGCGGCGGCAGCACGTTGTGCACGAGCGCCTGGTTGCGCCGGCGCAGCTCCAGCGCCTGCTCCGCCTGCACGCGCATGCGCCCGCTGCGTGAGTGCGCCGCCCGCTCCAGACCAGAACTCTGCATTACAATAAGAAAATACGTGTGGCACCAGCTCTAGATTTATGTATAGGCAGTATAGGTCCTATGGCTTCCTGGGCGGGGCGGCAGCGTTCTGGGATGGCGGCACAGTTCGTACATAGGGGCGACAAAATTAAAGTGGCATGTACTCATAAAAAATATAAATACGGCCCTGTGTGGCACTCGGGGACTACGTATTTAAAACTTAATATGCAATTATAATTTGCATGCGTCTAGGCGCACACAAATACCGTGCTGCAGTCTGGAAACGCCGCAGCGCTGTGCCGGAGTGGGGTGTGTTAGGTTTTTTCAAATTTTTACACACAGATGTAAACCAATTTCGGTTCCGTGTGACAGCTCGAGATTGTTGCTCTATTCGCTAGGTATATGTATTAACTTTATGATACAGACTAGAAACACCTGTGATCTGTCACTTCATTATCAATCGCGGTTTGACAGGGAGTCAATGACCGCTACAGACAGAATTCCGCAATTTGAGAAGAGACAGTAGCTAAACTTACGTATCTGTCATAAATAAGCAGCGTGATGACGATGACGAGCAGCATTATGATGTGCCGCCGCGTGTGCAGCGTCGCTCTGAAAACAGACAATTATAATATAACATCTATGGACGCTTCACACCACGTCAGTCTGGTCCCGTGATAAGTACCTGAAGGACTTGTGTCCGTAACTCAAGTCCTTCAGGTACTTACCACGGGACCAGATAACGGAAATATATTTAATACTTTTATACTATACATATATTTAAGATTTTTATTATATTATACACATACTTAATACACATCCATGACCCAGCTGAACATTGAAAGCTTTTTGTTCCGTCGGCGGGATTCGAACCCGCGTACCCGGCTTGAGCTGCCACACACTCTTAAGAGGATACACCAGGGGCGAGAAAACTTGAAAATAGGTATTTAAAAATGTATTACTGTCTCACCAATCTCAAGTCTACCACCGCAGAGCGTGATAGAGACAATACGACAAAAGTTCTAATAAAACAGAAAATCTTCGATTTGTTGTCCGCTGATTTCTTCTCCAAAACTTAACCGATTTAAGTACTTTTTTCATTAAGAATTAAAGCAAGGCTTGGGCTGTGTTCCTATGTTTTATTTTTTTTGTATATTCTAGCCAGTTTTGTTTTCTGGGTGTTTAAACACAGAGGAAAATCTGGCCTGAAAATCGTTTTGGAGGAGTTCGCGCACAGACACTGTCACACGAGAATTTTATACATGTATGTTAGAATTCTAATATACTTACATAAAATTTAGTTTGTTATACAAGCAATAATGTTGGCAAATCCGTGCAAGGCTCCTCACCACCATGCAGGTTGAAAACCTCGACGCGCGTTTCGCCCCAACACCGGAGCATCCTCAGGATGTGGACTCTACGAACACTTGACGGACGTTGTTCGTAGAGTCCACATGCCTAAGCGTACACTCACCCATTCACTTAAAGGTTGAGGTTTATTTCGCGGAATATTGCTAAAAAAAATAACAAACTAAATTTTAAGCTATGGATTTCCACAAAGAAACGCCCGATTCTATTAACTATCTAATATCTTAAGAGTTACGATAACTCACGCTGATGCAAAATAATCGCGTACCGATCGGTATTGTTAATTATTATTGTCATTGCTGTAGAAATACTGGAGTGAAGAAATAAGGGCGACATTTCCCGTATAAAAATTACATAAAGCTATAATCACTTTATGCAGAGACGAATAAGTCTCTTCACCAAGTGCCAAGTGGGTTGATCCTTATACATAACCCATACACATCTACACAAAGTGATTACAGCTTTGTGTAATTTTTATACGGGAAATGTCACCCTTATGATTTCGTAACTCCAGTGTTTCCACAGCGATAACAACTAACAATATAGCGATAGGTTTAACTTCCTGCTTACATGACGTATAGGAGTTCCTCGTCGGCGTCGGCGGTGGCGTTGTAGGGCAGGCGGTAGGGGTCGCGGTCGAGCGTGTCGCGGGTGGTGAGCAGCGCGGGGTGCATGAGCGCCGGCACCGCGTGCGCCGCCGCCAACGCCGCCAGCAGCAGCAGCCGCCCCGCGCCCCCCACACCCCACACCCACAGCGCGCCGCACAGCGCCCCCGCGCCCACCTGAACACGACACTTCATTAGCCGCGCGGCGTACTGACCAAGCGAGCAGCCTCGCGAGGCTCGGGCCGCGGCACGCTCGGGCGAGGCACGTCTTAACCGATCGAGAATTTGCCTCACAAGGCAGCCTCGCGAGGCTGCTCGCTCAATCAGTACGCGGTTATTAGTGTCTCATATTAATAGGTAATATCATTACATGTCGGAGCAGGGCGCTATTAGCACGTACAGTAAATCCGACCAACATCCGACATGTTACACCCGTCAGAACTCAGAATATTGTCAGAAATATTGTCAAACTTCGAACAAAAATGTTTGCTTACTGTATAATATGCTGGTGCTGCCTCTAGCGTGAAAACGTTGCAGTAATAAGTCCTATTACGGTGCACGAGTCTTTGAGGTGATCGCTCAGAGAATCCGTTAGTATTTAAAAACATTATAGCATTGCTAAAGTGCATTAAATCTTATTTCAAAGCTAGATAAGGCTTAAAGCGTAAGAAATTGGAAGTAGTATAAGGTCAATCAACTATGTTGAATCACACTTCGACTGTCACAGCCCATCTGCTAAGTGCGCTGTAGAAAGTTTTTGACAAGTCATCAAGCAAAAAATATGCTATTGAGCAAGCGTTCAGCGTTTACTGTTATTTAAGTTTAACAATCTCGATTAGGCACTAAAAATATCGTTACATAACTAAGTTATATGTGGCCAATTTGCGATTGCGAATTTTTATGCAATTTTTTTAACCTATGCATTAATCAAGAACTCAAAATTTCAATAGATCGAATGGAGGCAACATGCATGTTGCATACATGCTATGAATATGATACATTGCATAGCCAATAAATTGTAAGTGTGTGCAACGGCCAAGAAAGTTACGGCCACCTTTGGTCGCTCCCAGATATATTCAATGATTACTTACTTAAGTAGTTATTTAATGAAGACTTTAGCAGAAAATCTATGGACTTTATGTTACAACCTAGTTACAACCTTCACTTAGTAACTCCTTAAGTAATCATAAAATGTCTTTGTGTGCGGTCGTTAGACCTACTTACGCTAGGTTTGTCAGTTTCATATGAGGAACGAACTCTCATGAATCGATTATCATGTAATCACAATATGATATTGAATTCATGGTTTATTTTAACTTGTTAAAGTAAGCTTTACAGACTCTAAGGCCCAATTTTAGCAACGTCTGTTAGTGTTAACAGCTTGTTAAATGTCATGTCTTCTCTTTCATTCATACGAAAAACGAAAGAGGTAACGTGATACTAAATCGAGCATTAACTGTAACAGTCATTGGTGAAATTGAGTCTTGAAGTAATTTCACCTCTGCCACGCAGGACCTCTATGTGTGTGACAAATAGATTGAAATTGAAAATCCGAGGTCAAGTAATCCCATAAGACCCACGCGCGACGTGTGCAGATCCGAAATTAAGTTAGTCCTAGATTAAACATCATGTCACCTCTATAGTTTCTAGAATGTATAACAGAGACGTAGATAATAGTAACGTTGATTTAAACCCAGTTTCGTTCAAGAACAACATACACGGTAGAATAGAGTAGTATAGCTGTGTCCACACTACGTACTTTCATCTTCAATCTCCGTCATCTTTTTTCATTCAACTTTCGTTTTGGCACATTAAATTGAATGCGTCAACGACCGCAACGCCAACATTGTCATTTTTGTTCAGTTACAGCGTCTGTCAGCTTATTGTAACATGTGCGACGAGAACATTTTACTGGGTGGAATATGTGCGGCTTATTTGGTCATAAGAAATTCCAGAAAAAAAGGAACAAAGCGAAGGTTTTGGATACGTTCAGAGGGCATGCGTCGTGGGCATGCCTCACGTTCGCTGTTGACTGCGCTATAACGCATGCCCTTACGAACAGAAAAAGGCACAGTGTGGACAAAGCTATACATTACTCCCGTACTTAATTTGCTTGTACTTAACTTACTATCAGAGAAGTTGATTAGTAGGCAGACTGCGAACCAACGTAACTTGGTCGCGTTATGTCAAACGACAGATCGCGATTCGCGACTAATATTGAATTGACATAAACCAACCAATTGTTGTAGGTCCGTCAACTGTCTGTGAATCAATTTCTTCGATGGTACATACGTGGTAGTAGTAGGAGGGATGGATGCACCGCAGAGCCCTGGTGGGGGAGTGCGCGTGACCTCGCACCTCGTCCGCCGCCAGCATTCTCTCGTAGCTTCCGCATATTATCTACACAACGTTATCAACACTTTTATCCAAACGATACTAACCTAATATTCACGAAAACTAACATTTTGGAACATACGGACATTTACTCATTTTTTTCTTATTATTTGAACAAAACCTTGTCACTTTTCTGCTTCTTCACCTGGCTAATATTATCTGGCTACACATATGTACAGTTTTTTAATTTCAAATCATTTTTTCGACCTTAAAGCCTCCATTTAAGCAAAAAACGTCATTTTTTTACTGTTAGTTATCGTGTTCATTCGCTCACGTCTTCATTCCTTATTACAAAGCGTTATCTCATAGGCCACTGTTTTTCAATCTTTTTGATTTCGCGACCCCTGTACAGATTGAAATATACTGGCGACCCCCTCTTGTCATTAAAATCCAAATAAATAATTTTATTAAAAGGCTTTTTTTTAACCTAAGCTAGGTAATGATTCTTTTTCTAGTTTGGTATAATATATTTATCTAGTATACGTCAGCTTTTTCTTTTTGGCGGCGACCCCCTGAGTAAGGCTTCGCGACCCCTAGGAGGGTCCCGAACCCACAGATTGAAAAACACTGTCATAGGCGAAATAGTATAATACTAGATGTTACCCGCAACTTCGTTGCGCCATAATTTATCTATCCGCAGTCATTCATATTCCGGAATCTACAGTTCTTCCTTTTATCTTTTCCATCAAACTATCTCCATACCAGATTTCATCAAAACGGTTAAATAGTAAAAGCGTGAAGAGGTAACGGACATCAACACGTTTGCATTATTAATAAATAATAATATGAGTATGGATGATAAGAATTCCTACATACTTTATAATTATTATTGGTTTCTCAGCGCATTCTCCATCTGTGAGCACTGAGCAGTGTGCATATTATATTATAATTTGGTATGAAAGAACTTTTAATGTTAGGTAGTAACGTGTTCCAGTACCCAGTATAGTTGGTTCAGAGTAAACCTCTGCTGCAATGTAATCCATTATAAGAATCTGAAACCTCTTAATTTCAGCCCATGAAGAACCGTACTTAACAGCATATATTTTATTTCCTGTTACGTCATATTGCGTCATATATATCCTATTTATTATTTTGTTGGATGTCAATAATACCTTATATGTATGTAATGTAAAACATCATGATATTTTCTATAGAAAAAAGTTATCTTTCCTATAACAACTATATCTGTCATCTAGTGGTACAAATACTTACTAAAGGAGCGATGTTTGCAGCCACGAACATGGAAATATTGAAAGTTCCGCATATTAATTTCCACACGGGTGTCACAGTTTTTTTCTGAAAAAAAAAATATTGTACGATGTTTCAAAACTGTACATTCACAAATGTGTGACCTTTCTTTAAATTATACTATTAAAAACTGGATAAAACAGATATTATAATAAATTTATGTATTCGACACCTCATTAAAATATTAATAATTATCATATTTGTGTTCTTCATACAACATATAAATGAATTTACTAAAAAAATTATATGAAATATAGCTATTATATTATAATATTATAGTAAATTTGTCGTATTTGTTTCTCTATTTAAGTGAGTTATCATCGCTACAGAAAAGTGTGTTATAAAGAATTCGAACAAAACCACAGTAACCACGTAGATACAAAAACGCATTTTCTACAATGTAATGATCAATGTTCAATACTCTAGCTTAGTTTTCTAACTTCGTCATCATAACAAGTAATTGTGTTGTTACGGGCTCAGGGGGCTTATGGAACACATTTTCTTATCATATATTTATAGAATCACCGATCGATTGACATATTAAGAGGATACAACAGCGGCTAGAGAAATGAAAAAAAAGTACGTGTAATATCTATAGCTGTCTCCCTTACCTCAAGCCTATACCGCAGAACGCGATAGAGACAACTGCAGAAAATCCAGAAAATCAACGATTCGTTGTCCCCTGATTCCTTCTCCAAAACTTAACCGATTTAAGTACTTTTTTCATTAAAGATTAAAAAAAGGCTTGAGCTGTGTTCCTATGTTTTGCTTTTTTTGTATAATCTATCCAAATCTGTTTTCTGGACGTTTGAACACAGTGGAAAATCTGGTCATTTTTTTGGGTTTTTGAACGTTCATATCTTATTTAATAATTAAATTATGAAAAAAAAGAAAACATAGGGACATTGTATTAGTGGCCGTAGATATTCAGGAAAAAAATTATAACTCTACTAGCATTATCCAGGGAGGAAACAGGGGACAACGTTTGTATGGAAAAAATGGCGGTGTGGAATCCTCTTAAGCGTTCGATATTATTTAGTCGACATTCGACTCATGTCTGTCAATGTGTGGAACATTTTGATCGGCAATCCTATAAAGAAGCGATAAAGAAAACGTGTCGGCTAAGCCCCCTATTCTTTAACATTGTACCACAATAGACATAAGAACCAGTAGTTCGACTGCAAAGAAACGGACAGGTTTCAATATCTGTCAAATTCGTCGGGTTTCACTAGGATTATGAACGGAATGTGCCTCGCGCTAGCTGATATAATTTATTTTTAAATATTTAAAATAAATATTTCAAAATTGGATTCTGACAATTTTAATCGCATGTGCCAAAACACAAACAACAATACGACCAAAGAGGAACACGTCCAGCGAATATGTCAAAGTTTTAAATTCGTAGGTACCAAGTTAACAACCCTAGCGACGATTTTCGTCATAATACGTCAAATTTAAAAATTTCAACAGTTCTAAGTCGGTATACTCTATAATTCTGTCTACTCTGATTGTACTGAAGTCGCGTTACGTCAAACCCAGCCGACAGATCATAATTAACATTGAATTAACATGATCCGACCAAATGACGTCATGGTTTGTCAACTGCCTAGGAATCAATTTCCTCGATGGTACTCACCTTATAGCTGGTGTATCTGTAGCAGGCATAGTAGACGATGTTGAGGAAGGCGGTTTCCACGAGCAGCGCGAGGTATACGCCGTGGAGCGGCGCGGCGGGCGGCACCGCGAACACCGCGAGCGCCAGGTGTGCCGGCAGCAGCAGCAGCGGCGGCAGCACGCCGGCCAGCGGGCACGGGTCAGACCGGTGCTTGAACGCGTCCTCGGCGCCGTTCTCTTTGAACGTCAGGCACAGTGTCGTCGCGTCCGCGAGCTCCCTAAAAGTTTGTTCCAATTTCAATTATCCAGTGGCGGCCTTAGGGGGTGGCGAACAGGGCAATAGCCCGGGGCCTCGCTCTTGCAGGGGCCTCGCGTCAAACAAAATGTCATGAAGTAGCATTTCATTTGAATTTTTGGTGTTGAGGTCCCCGCGGTGTCGGCAGCGGTGGACGGCCGGCCGCCCGGGACCTCGCAATGGGTGAGGCCGCCACTGCAAATATCTATGTACGTGCGCGAGCCCGCGGCCGGGAGTTGATGCGATGCCGCGCAAATTCAATATCAACAAAGTTACAAACCTAATACCGCATAGCTACCCTCCTAAAATTCCATAAATATCCTCGGACCTAGACATAGTATTTTAATGGGAAAGCAAGGCATAAGTAAGGAAAGTAATACGTGGGAGAGCCGTGCTTCGGCACGAATGGGCCGGCTCGACCGGAGAAATACCACGTTCTCACAGAAAACCGTCGTGAAACAGCGCTTGCGCTGTGTTTCGCCTAATGAGTGAGTTTACAGGAGGCCCAATCCCCTTCTCTACCCTCCCCTATTCCCTTCCTTTCCCATACCTACCCTCCTCTATTATCCTATTCCCTCTTAAAAGGTTGGCAACCCACCTGCAGCTCTTCTGATGCTGCGAGTGTCCATCAGGTGACCCGTTTGCTCGTTTGTCCCCCGTATTTCATAAAAAAAAACCTTAAGGGTTATAAGATGCACCCTTAAATGTCTTTCTTCACATGTTTTTTTCAGAATAATCGTGAGAAACGCGGTGATGACCGATGCTTTACTTTAAAAATGTTAAATTTATATAAACAAGCCAAAGACTTCTATTTAAACTCTGATAGAAGTCTTTGAAACAAGCATGCGTAGGTCTAGTACAAATTAGATTATAATATGTACTTTCTAGGGCAATTAATTGATTAAAGGCAATGCAATATACAAATTTAATTAATTAGTTATTAGGCTTGTAAAGGTCGTATTAAAATGTGCTTTTAATTTCAAATCTTCGCAAAATTTTATCACATAATTATATAACTATTTCAAAAGTTTCATTTGGATGTCCAGTAAACCAATTTACTTACTTGTCATCATCCCTGTTGACAAGCTCTTCTTTTAGCATGTTGTATATTTTAGCTTCTTCATTGTTTTTTCCCTCGTCCAACGGTGATAGCACCTGTTAATAGAGCAAATAGTATTTAAATGTCCAATCCAAATATCATTAAAGTTTATGTATACTCGGACTACTTGAACACGACAATCCGGGAGTTGACAACTTTTTAAAAATAGTTTTAAGCGCTTCAGTTGTTAATAATAATACCTGTAAATTAATATTTTATTCATTATTATGCCCCTTTTAATCCCCAAGCGGCCGGATCCGGCCGCCACAGATTATACTGCAGCCATTCCGTCTACACCCAAGCGGCCGGATGTGGCCGCGCTCTTTCGTTCGATTGAATTACGTATTTCGTCGACTTAGAGACTACTTTTGTATGAAGAAGTTTGGTTAGTTATGATCTACGATAAATTTGCCACATTCTGAATGCAAAATATTATACAATCTGTGGTCGACGAATATTTGTCAGTCATTTGAAAATCGTGAATTTTTCGTGTGTGTTCTGCCATGTTGTGTTGTTTGTTTGATATTATTGATGGATTTAACGAATGTAAGTAGTAAAATAGTTTAATTTATTAATTATAATTTATAAATAGTTTTAGATAATCATTTGGAATAAATACTTACATCGTAATAACTTCTAGTTTACACGAGAAAATTTGGTTTTTATTTATGTAATTTGAACGCGATTTGTTTAATATTTTTGTAAATAATTGACGTTAAAAGCGTATATTATCGTGTACAAAACGATTTAGATCCTAGTAATAGTATATAATAGTATCGTTTTAGTAAAATAATCAAGATAAAAATTACCTATTTATAACGGCTTTTTGCCGGCCGCGGCCATTTTGAACTTTATTTGTATGGCACTAAGGACGAAGTTTGCTTGTGTATAATACCAAAACCGGTTTTTATTACTCTTATCTCTTATCTGTTTATTGATAACAAGTTATGTTATTTCAAGGAATTGTTTACATAAACAGTTTGTATAGCTCTGTGTTATTGAGATTATAATAATGTATTAATATATTTGTTGCGAAATAGTTAGAAATATAGATTTCAAAGTTTACAGTGGTGAGACAAATATCACATCTGACTAAATACTATATTATGATGGCTTGATAGATAGAAAATTTAACATATATTATAATATTTTTCACACAAACATAAAATATGGATTAGATGTAAGGTTATTACATTATTTGTACAAAGAGGGTAGGCCGGGTGCCATTTTTTTTTTGCAAATCACGTACCCTACATTTTTGCAAAGATTTTGGCACTTACTGAAGGGTTAAAATGAGATAAAAATTATTTTAAATACTGAATTCAAAATATGTCACAAAAACGCGGCATTATGGTCGTGATCACGTGTGACGTCATCGTTCATGAAACAATACAACCGTAGACAGAGCAAAAGTGAGTAAGTGTTTAACCTAACAACTGTCAATTTTGTTTGATTAGCGTTTCCAATCACGTGACTTACAGTTAATAAATACAATTTTTTTCAATGTAAAATAAAATAAATCAATAATTATTTTTTCGTTATTTGTATTGATTTAAAGTTTTTATCAATAAATCTATAAAATTTCATAATTATTTAAAATTTTTAAACATACTGTCAACTCCCGGATTTCGACAGCAAAGTTAGAAATCATAAATGTTTAGGATTTACGGGACGTAAAGTGTCACTCACAAAAGTAAATCAAGATAGAACGGCTAAGCGGGTGGAGTACGCGTGTTTCAATCTTGCTCTGTCGTGCAAGATTCATTTGAAGTTCATTCAGTCAGCGCGCACGTCTCGACTTGATTACACTGGAGCGGTTATGCAAAAATGCCTCATTGTGCAGTTTCTAATTGTAAAAACAGAAGTACGAAAGTGAATCAGTCAAAAGGAGGTATTTCTTGCCACGGGTAAGTTATTTGTTTTAACTAAAAGCAAAGAAAAAATTGACACGAGCGATTCCTTAGCAACGGACGCGGGTCGCCATTCTATCTTGATTTTTTTCTGTAGTGTCACTGATCACTATGTAACATGACGCCCTCGAAGCCTTGACGTTAAATCCCCTACATATATTTGATTTCCATCACTATCAAAAATATCTTTATTGCCAGTCGTCTAAGTACCCAGTTGTACTAAAACAGCATTAACTTTATGTAAAAACACTTCATAAAAGTCATAAACGAGTTATTTGCGGTGATGTCGTGACGAATGATGATGATGATGCGTGTGGTAGCATTTATGGGACGTAGCCCCGCGAATTTGTCTTCGATATAAAATCTTTTATGTGCAGATTGCAGAATGCGTGTTTATAGTCCATAGTGCGAATAAAAATCTAATTCACTTATAATGATTGGCACACCCGTGACCTCATACATTTGCCGGAGGGCAATAAAAGTTTAATTAAATACGTCTCGATACGACAAATACCCATTGATTTTGTATTGTCGTACTTACAGTAGAAGCAATTAACTAGTAATCAAACAGAGATTAATTTACTAATCGACATTCGAGACCCGCAAAGCTATTACCGCCCCAACGCGATTTATGTAATTATATGTCGCTAGCTGCAGTAAAGTCGAAGCTTACTGCAACGTTACAACAGTTAGATATAAAAATCGACTTAATTTATACTTTTAAGAACGTTCCAATATTGAATCGGCGGACATGATTAAATCTATAAAAGATCCAAAAGAATAAATGAGATCTACGAGTTGCACGGCGTGTACTGGTGGCCTAGTGTCCTATATCTGAAGTTTCGCCGTGAATCAGCCGGGGGCCGGGTGCGGGCAGGGGCCGCGGGGCAAGCGCCCGCGGGGGCAGGGGCCGCGGAGGCCAGGGGCCGGGGGCCAGGGGCCGGAGTGCACTCACGGACTCCTCGTCGTCGTCTTTGAGGTCGGAGAGCGCATCGGCCTCCTCGCCGCACTCGCCTGCCTCGCCCTCGCCTATGTTCCTCTCTTCCCCACCCTGTTGCAAAAATGTTATAGATACTCGTTACTCGTTTTGCAGTTTTTGTTATCCATCATTTTCAAATACTTATAGAGAATATGAGTATTTTTTCTCGTAAGTTGCAAATGAAAAATTGTATATTTACAAAGATTGTAAAACTTTTTTTGATACTAAAAGAATGCCAATAAATTTTTTACGTGATAAAAACTTTTGATTTGACTCCTTTTGTAATGTCAAAAATTACTTGTTTAACTAGCTGTAAGTAGGTATATAAAAATAAAATAAAATACAAACGGGCTTCAGCTGTCGCACGATGAAGTAGGTCTTGATGCCGGCCTGGCGCAGCATCTCCTCGCGTTTCTCGCCGTACGCGGGTTCCACCTCGAACTCGTCGTTCAGGAAGCTCAGTGTCACCTCCGACACGTGGACGCGTCTGCAACACCGCGAATGTGCATGTTTCGTGGATTTTTTAGGCAAACAACTGGATGGTTTTTATGCATCAACTCCATAAAAACTAAAAAACTTACGCGTAAAACGTATTCTGCTCTTACTATAAGTCCGATTAAATTATTATTAACTCTACTCTATGTAGATTTGATGATTAAGATGAAGTTTGGGAAACCCAAAGATTTAATGATCAATGCTTGACAAGTTTAAATTGACTCTACATTAGGAGCTGAAAACTTTATCGTCTTTTATCATTAGTCGTGTATGCAGCTCAAGTCTGCAATTTGCCTTGCCTTTGTTGTGTGACTCCGAAAACTTGACTGATTGGATTGCCCTAATTAGTTTTTAATTAAATGAGCCGCTCGTGTTACGTACAAGCCAAACATTTTAATGAGTCAGTGGATACGATACGAGCACCATGTTAATTTACCACAGTAGAGTAAGGGTCACTTCATACCAAAGCGAAACGTAGCGGGGCGTGAGACGCGTATTGGGAATTGGGATGATACAATGATACCCGTGACTGTTCTTGCAGAAACCCATGAATATTGTTGACAAATGACTTGACATGCTCAATGCTCACGCTGCACTGGACGGTGGACCGCTCTACGCGAGGAGTCTCAATGCATAGGGCCAATTAAAAAATATTTCGCCGCAGTAGTATATGAATAGTCCCGAAGTATGTATATATGGGCCATCTAGCTATAGCCTGCAGTTTATAAAAGATGCATCGCAGCGGAGGCTGGGGAATAGTTCAAGGGCAGAACGTCAGATAAAGCCCTCAAACCATATCTATCGGAATACTTAACCTAAATAAACGATCACATGTGGGACATGGGTCAGACTAGTATTAATTTTCTTAAATAAATAATGATCTGATATGACACACTCTATTGGTAATACAAGCAAAAACTGAGTAAATGTCTGTTAAAATTACTACGAGAAGCATGTCCAGAAATTTCGTTTCATTAATATTGCGTGTGGTACATTTTTAGGGTTCCGTAGCCAAATGGCAAAAAACGGAACTTATAGATTCGTTATGTCTGTCTGTCTGTCCGTCCTATTATCCTTCTAAAAATTTTGTTGCATATTAAAGAGCTTTTGTAGTTCGGTAACGCTGACTTCTGACCTACATTGGTGCATAGGAACGCGCGGCAGGCTAATTTATTATTTTGTCTCTAATTATAGATTCATTTACATTATTTATTTAAAAATATGGTAAAACGTTTAGTCCGAAAGCTATATAGTATACAGCATGCCAGATTTAGTTTATTATTAATACGTGACTGACTAATGGTGAGCCTATGCCCATCTAAAAATGCTACTAGGTACTAATCCTGCCATTCCACTGCTCTCCGTTTTATCGAACTGCCACTATCGCTGGTAGCGGTAACCACCGCGTTCGATTCTGAAAAGATAAGTGGCAAGTGGCCCTGTAGACAAGTGGCAAGCGCTTATCGTAAACGCCAAAACCAACGCCACAAAACGTATGGGATTTGACATTAGTATTCGCTAGCGAAGCGATGACTTATGTCAAATCGCATACATTTTATTGGCGTTTACGATAAGCGCTTGCCACTTGTCTAGTAGGGCTGGACGTGGAAAAGTATGTGGGCCCGTCTACAAATGCTACTGACCCGGCCATGCCGCTGCTCTCCATCTTATTGGCGAGCTCGACGTCGCGGGAGTAGACGTCGAACTGCCACTGCCGCTGGCCGAGCACGCCCGCCAGCACCGCGCCCGTATGGATGCCCACGCGCATGTCCACCGGCGAGTTCGTCGTCTTCTGGACGTACCTGGCGGATATTCAAAAGATAAGGCCGGATTCAAAATGCGGTATTGGACTCGGATTCGGACACGCGACATCCAATAAACGTTCGCCGCGCTATGCATAAACCAATGACCTTTCAGTAAAGTTTCCGAATCGGAATCGAACGGAAATCGTGAATCACCCAGAGCCCTTTTCCAAGACTTTTTCTTTATCGCAAAAATCTAAAAAATCTAAAATATATGGAATGGACAGTAGACGAGTCGAACGTCAAATTCACATTATCATCAATTCCATTTTAGCGATTCTATAAAGAAGCGATAAAAAACGTCTTGCCTAAAGGGTCTGCCGTAGCGGCCTCAACAGTACTTTCATTTTGAAAGAGTGAATGTTTTCATATGATAGACGACGTAGCGTACAACTGAACAGTTTTACACTCGGAAGGAATAAAAAATGTTAAGTAGTACAGAAATCTTTGCATAAATGCAACAATGTCCTAATTCGCAGCGCTTTAGCGCGCTGTCTGTAATTTATGTTCATATTCTCACCTTGGTCCTGTTTTATTCCTCGGTTTACCATTTTATTATTTTCTATTAATAATACATCTTATATATAAAATTCTCGTGTCACAATGTTAGTCACCGTACTCCTCCGAACGGGTTTACTGATTTTTACTAAATTTTATATGCATATTCAGTAATTCTGAGAATCAGCTGCTGGCTAGTTTTTAGATTGATAAGTGCATTTGTTAAATAAATAATAGTAAATTATTACAACTCAAGACTGCGACGGCGACCATTGTTTGTGCGACGGGATAGCGATGGATGTTGCCATTGTGCCGTACTTATTTAGTCACTTCAATAAAATAATATTATGAGCGAAATAGTTTATATAGCAAAGCTAGTAATATTATATTTTTATAATCTATATAAAAATTATTTTAAATTTTGTTAGTCACACTGAAACTCGAGATCGGCTGAAACGATTTGGTAATTATGGTCTTAAAATATACGTGGAAGTCCAGGGCCCAGGGTATATATTATTTGAAAAGTTGACGAAGTCATCTAGTGACATATATAAATTCTGGATTGGTTAAGATTAGTATTATCTCAAATTGTTTGTACTATCAGAGAAGTTGATTCCTAGGCAGATGGGGGACCTACGTAGTTTGGTCGCGTTACGTACCAAATCCAACCGACAGATCACAAATTGACATGATCCGACCGAATGACGTTGGACTGTCAAGTGTCAACTGCCTAGAAATCAATTTCCTCGATGGTACCTACTTCTTTGTACGTGTATCCAAGAAAACGTTATTACTAATTTATATAACGTTAAACTATATTAATAAAGGTCCACGTTGATGTTACTATGTACTTAATATTATATAGATAATAGATATCATCAATATAATATCATTATTGATCGGTTCTAACTGCTCCAAGTATTTTAAGCAACGAAAAGGATTAGAATAATTTTGCTTCGGCACTGCACCGTTAAAAATGCTTGCTCGTGTAAAAATAATTAATTAGGATATTATTATTTCTTACTAATGAAATAACTGAATGCCAATTAACTTTCTAAAATTATTCTTATGAAAATTAAGTTTTTTTATCTTACGTTAATTAATTTCTTTAAATATATCTAAGTACGGTCTATCAAAATTATTTATTTAAGCGTTTGTACCATTCTAGCGTCGACGGATCAAGGAAAATAGGATCCGCCAAGATTACTATTTAGGTCATCTCAAATTCTGTTAGCGTCCCTTATGATGTTAAACTTTGCTAATAGAAATTGAGAGTGGTTATGTTAATAAAGTTCATCTTATTGTACAATTTTAAATTTAGAATTTGAAAATCCTTTTAATACTCTGTATTTCCTAAAGTAATGATCGTACAGTAAAAATGTTTTGACGTAATTTATAGGAAATTTAATATGTTTGGAAATTTAATGTAGATAATTAATGTAGAAGTCACTAAAGAGATATTATAAATAATTTTCGAGTCACAAGCAAAAACCTTTAAAAAGAGACCTTTCCCCCCCTCCCCCACCGCCGGCTCGTGTCCCTTCCTCGGGGACTTTTAGTATATATTCATCTGGACACCTTTAGGAATAACTGTACCAACTTTCAAAACTACATGAATTATTTGGTCTGATCGACGATTTTGAAACTAATTTTCTTAGACTAAAAGTAGTTTTGACAAAATAAAACATTTATAATGGTCAGTACTGCTTGCAGTTATCTAAGCGATGCTGCAATTTCCAAGCTTTTATCTTTAAAGGTTCAGGAGTTCTGTTCAGTGCCTTTGGACCAAGAGACACCTTCGTATGAAATACCTCTTATTCGTAACATATTATGCTTAAGTTACTAGAAACAACATTTTAACCACTATGAGTGTTTTGATAAATTTCAAGGATTTCCCTCGATTGCTCATAGATGCCATCATCAGCTCACCGCTTTCGTAATTGTTATACAAAATTAAGATTATATCTTATACAACAACACAATAATTTTGAAATTCGGCCCAACAGCGAAGTAATCATCAAAAACATCTGCTTCGATGCAAAATATCACGAAAAGTACCAATCATTGGGTTATAATGTGATGAGTGATGACCCATGGTATAATGATGATGATGATCAATCAAATTGATGTGTTGGCTTATGCTTTCAGTTGTTTAAGCAACGCCGAAATCCCCGCACCTTTATATAAGGATTCAAAAGTTCTGTTCGGTACCTTTGGATCCAGGGTATAACCTGGTGCGAAATCTTAGTTTTTGGTAGCATTTACCTCAAATGCTTCAGAAAAAATTGAAATCACTATATGTTTCCATACAAATTTCAAGGAGTCCCCTCGATTCCTCATGGATCCCATCATCAGATCACCACTTTTGTGAACATGGTACCAACCTCGAATTCAAACCTATACAACAACAAAAGAATCATGAAAGTCGGTCCAGAAACGGCGAAGTTATGGTTGAACATACAAAAAAAAAAATATATATATATATATATATATATATACTAGATGTCCCGCGCGGCTTCGCCCGCGTAGGTAAATTAGAAATTTTACAGAATCCGTAGGTACATTTTCCCATAAAAAATATTTCCCCCGTTTTTCCCACATTTTCCTGAGTTTCTTCTGTCGTATTAGTCTTAGAGTAATAATATAATATAACCTTCTCGATAAATGATGAGTCTTACTCGATAAATGATCTATCTAACACTGAGATAAGTTTTTAAATCGGACCTGTAGTTTCTGATTGACGCGTTCAAGCAAACATACTCTTCAGGTTTATAATATTAGGTAGATATAGATTTTTTTTAATTATCGCTTGACAAACTCGAGTCTCGATCTAAAAGACTATGAAATGGTATAATATGGTAGTGATGATGATGATGATGAAGAATGTAATTTGCATAGTAGCATATGCTTTCTGTTCTTAAAACAACGCCGAAACTCCCAAACTTGTATCTATAAAGAATCAGGAATTCTCTCAGCACCTTCCGAACCACGGTATACCAGGTATATCTCGGTGCAAAATCTTACTTGTTGGTAGCATATGCTTAGAATACTTCTCACGAAACCGAAGTCACCATATGTTTCCCTATAAGTTTTGAGGAGTTCCCTCGATTACTTATGGATCCTTCATCAGATCACCACTTTTCTGAATATAATACCAAATTGGGATGATACCCTATATACCAAAAGAAAAATTTTGAAAATCGGTTAACAAACGGCGGAGTAATCGTTGAATATAAGAAAACGAACATAACACCTCCCCCATTTTGAAAGTCGGTTAAAATTGTAGCCTATGTGTTATTTATTTAATATTTTAATCAGCACATGAATTGAATAACAAAATTTTTTTCAAATTAATCGTAGCACCATCTGTCAGGACAAACTAAAATTGAAATAGAATGCGATGATAGCGCCGTCCGCCGGATCTAATGTAAAACATTCCAAAATCAACAACTCCTTATAAATAAGAAATTAATTGAAAAAACATTTTCCAGTAGACCAAACTGTAAATCTAAACCATTCTCGAATCTCCACGAACACACACAAAAAATTTCATCAAAATTGGTCCAGTCGTTTAGGAGGAGTTCAGTCACATACACACGCACACAAGAAATATATATATTAAGATATATATATATATATATATATATATATATATATATATATATATATATATATATATATATATATATATATATATATATATATATATATATATATATATATATATATGTATATATATATATATATATATATATATATATATATATAAACAGACGAACATATAACCTCCTCCTTTTTGGAAGTCGGTTAAAAAGTATTTTACATAAATATTATAATAAATGTATAAAATATATCAATAAATAATATATCTCTTCCGAAATTCACATTCATACAAGATTTCATCATGATTTCATCATCCATCATCCATCAATCCATTTTCCAAATCAGTTTAGTAATTTTAAGCATGAAAAGGATACAGACAAGACATACACACTGGCACATTTATAAGAAATTAAAAGTGAAGTGAAGTGGCATCATCGTAGTGTCATCCCTTTCAAATCAATCTAAGAACATACAAAAAAAAAAATAAAAAAAAATCTCCACAGCCGAACATATAACCTCCTCCTTTTTGGAAGTCGGTTAAAAAAAGGGATGACACTACGATCGCGATGTTGCCATCATGTTGCCACGTTTTAATTTCTTCACTTCTTGACAAACTTACTATAAAGTTTGTCAAAAAAGTGAAAAAATTAAAAAGTATGTTTATTGTCTATGGAGTTACTTTCTGTTTTAATATATATTAATTTACTTACTTGATCGCCTTAACCATAGACAGCCCCATCAGAACACAGAGTACGGCGTGGTCCGGCCGCTCTACGGGCGCGCCGCTTATGCAGTAGTAGCAATCGCCGAGAATTTTTATTCTCAGTTGTTGATATTTCTGAAAAATGTTGTCATTTAAGCATTCAATCCATGATACCAATGTTTGTCGTTACATTAGGATTAGTTCACAACAAGCTATACTAAACTGTAAATAGCGTTACGATATTTGACAGTTGACACTAACAATATTGTATTTATAGTACCCGTCGACGAGATGCATTTATTTGTTTTGTTTCAATAAGAAGACCCTTCCACGGTGAACTTACCTCAGCCAACCGATCGAATCGTGCGAATAGCTCATTCAGTATGGCAACGAGGTCTTGTGCCGAATATGTGGAGGATATAGCTGTGAACCCGACGATATCCGCGTACAGTATACTGTTGACAAAACACAACAATGTGAAAATACTAAGGGGCTGTTTCACCACTTCCCGATAAGTGTCGGATAGGCCATCCACAACATATCTTGTCAGATATTTTGTCAGTTTAAGTAAACGTCATTTTTATTAAGTAGGCTTAGAGCTTGTTTCACCACTTTCTGATAAGGCTATCCATCAATTAACTTGACAGATCAAGATCGGAATCATTTCTAGAAAATAACATTTTCTAGCAATGATTCCTAGCTAGATCGATTTATCGCCCCCGAAACCCCCTATATACTAAATTTCATGAAAATCGTTGGTTGGAGCCTCCGATTGGTCCGATTGGAGAGATTCCAATTATATATATATACAAGAATTGCTCGTTTAAAGATGTAAGATTATTAAATATGGCCCTCTACAACATAATATTATGATTTAAATTTTAAATTAATATTTTCGAAGATTTAAAAATTGCGGGACGTAGCTTTTGCGGCAGTACCGACCAATGCGGGCCACGGGTAGTAATAATAATAAATAATAATAATAAAGCCTTTTATTTCCTCGATACATACCATTTTAACAAACATGGGTTGGCCACGGGTAGTAGTGAATATAAATTATTTAAAATCAAAACTACTGAATCGATTTTAATCATTTTTAGGGTTCCGTACCCAAAGGGTAAAAACGGGACCCTATTACTAAGACTTCGTTGTCTGTCCGTCTATCCGTCTGTCTGTCTGTCGCCAGGCTTTATCTCAAGAACCGCTATAGACAGACTTCAGAAATTTTCACATATTATTATTGTGTATATCTGTTGCCGCTTAGATAACAAATACTAAAAACAAAATAATATTAATTCGTACGCGAGTCCGACTCGCACTTGGCTGATTTTTAACCCCCGACAAAAAAGAGGGCTGTTATTATTTCAGTGACATAGGCTATAATATATTTTATACCCGTGCGAAGCCGGGGCGGGTCGCTAGTATTATATATTTATAGATATATATACCTACCTTGCTTTGCTGTAATTCTACAAATATAAGAAGTGCTTCGGATATTACACAAACATGTTTGCAAGCTGGAGTTCTTTTTACGTTGGTCAATAAAGCGTGGGCCGTGGCGGCCGGCCAGCGCGGGCGCGCGCCGTGTGCGAGCGGCGCTCGGCGCCCCTAGGACCACGGCGCCCGTATGCACCGCACACATTGCACCTTAGGGAAAGACGCCCCTGGATGTTCGACGGCATCATCACTAATCTGTAGGCTGAAACCTCACTTGTATGCACATACATACATTCATACACAGACTGCCAAAACCATTATCCCTTCCTTTTGGCTTCGCTGTCGGTTAAGAGTCTTTCCACAGTAGACAACCACTTTATGTTCTATCCTCAACTAAAGAAAAGACTGGAGTAAACAAGTTACATCCATTGTAAAATATATTTTCCGAGCTTTAGATTGATCCTCGGCGATAGAGAAATAAAGACGTGAGTGGAAGAACTAGATAACTAACATTTTATTATAGCTATAGTATAAGGACCATTACTCATTTTTTCCCTTATAATTTTAACAAACTTTGTAATTTTATCTACTTTTTCATGTGATATATCTGGCCAGATACATATACAGACGTAGGCCGGAGCTGGAATTGTACCATGAAACTGTTTTGAGACTCAAACAATCGGACGAGAATGCCGCGTCCTCCTCTAAGGCCGGTATAAATAGTCAGTACTCAAGATGCATCTCGGTCTCAAGACACGGTTCAGGCTCTGTTATTGGTTCAAATTTTGACAGCCAACCAATAACAGAGTCTGAACCGTGTCTTGAGACCGAGATGCATCTTGAGTACTGACTATTTATACCAGCCTAACAAACGTAAAATGACGTTATTAGAGCAGGACGCGGCATTCTCGTCCATAGACTTAATATATTTATAGGTTTATGTTCTCGTCTGATTGTTTGAGTCTCCAAACATTTCCGTAGTAGGCCTTCTGATTCGGTAGTAAATTTGATTCCGAAAGCTCGCAATATCAATAAACGTAACTCTACTGAAGTAAGTTCTATAATGGTTCTACTATCTATGCTTTGTAGGGAATAGAGTTTTTTTACTATAAAAATATGATAAGTATGCCTAACAATAATAATTAATATTATAGAATGTAGAGTGTAGTTACACAAAGTCCTGTTTTCATTCTGTGCTTACCAGCTCCGTGGTGCTTACTGTACCCTTGGTTGACTACTGAACCCTAAAACGGAACCCTAACAAGCTGATTTTTTGTAAGGTTAATGACTAGTAGATTGGACAGTACCAGTCATTGGAAAAAGCACAAAAACACAATATTTATTAATGTTGCTTTAAAAATTTCCTGTTTTTAAAGTAAAAAAACGCCTGGTTTTAAAGAAAAACAGTCAGTTTTTAAAGCAACATTAATAAATATGGTGTTTTTGTGCTTTTTCCAATGACTAGTACTATCCAATCTAATAGTCATTTACCCTATATTGGTAGGTTAATAGCAATGTTAATAGTTATAATATAATTTAAGATTAATATTGTCCTACAAATAGAACAATCCATATTTTTAGGACCATCAAGTCAAAGTATGAAATCCTTTCTATTTCTATTAGCTACCACTTTCAAGATTTTTCGCAAATAAAATTGTTGTTCGTCTTATCAAAATGAAACTACTCACAAAAAATTAGCTTGATGGTAATAAAAAAAATTGTTCTAGGGCTCTGGACTGGACGCCTCCGTGGTCTAGTGGTACAGAGCGCGGCTCTTGACTCGGAGGTCGTGGGTTCGATTCCCGCGTTGGAAACATGTTATTTCCAAGTTTGGTTAGGACAATGCAGGCTGATCACCTGATTGTCTGACAAGTAAGATGATCCATGCGTCGGATGGGCATGTAAAAAGTCGGTCCTGCGCCTGATCTCTCGCCGGTCGTGTCGGTCTGCCGTCCCACTGGGTTATGAGAGCAAAGGAATAGAGAGTGCTCTTGTGTATTGCGCACACACTGGACACTATAAAATTACTCCTGCGTAGCTGGCCTGGTTTCAATGAAACCGGCCATCGTCACCGAAACCGGTGTGGGAGCTATTATTATTATTATTACTACGAGTAGGCTTACCGCTTACTTTCCTATCTTATCAGAAAATCACCGCCTACCTTGGACGAAGCATTTGATGTAATTAATATTATACTAATTAGTTATAATTATTCTTAACACGCAAGTTACGATATTGAACTTATAACCATTATTTTTTATCGACACATGGGTGATCAGTGTAATGAAGGCAAGTTAATTTTGATTCATAAAATATTATAATAGCATCGTTAATAATTGTAATGTATTCGTGTCTCGGTGTTTGTTGCCAAACTCCTCCAAATCGGCTGGACCATTAATGAAATTGTGTATGCTTACCGGCAAAATAATAAGAGGCAAAACAACATTTGCCGGGTGAGTAGAGTATTTTTATCATTGAAGGCAACATAATAGTATACAATCTCATATCTATATTATGGCAAATTATTATTAACTAACTACTTGACCGAGCTTTGCTCGGTATTGGATAAAATACGAATAAAACGACATTTTCTAAAAATAATTCCTAGCTAGATCGATTTATCGCCCCCGAAACCCCCTATACCTATACTAAATTTCATGAAAATCGTTGGAGCCGATTCCGAGATTCCAATTATATATATACAAGAATTGCTCGTTTAAAGATATAAGATGCGCTGTGCTTACAAACAGCAACATTATACTTCGCTGCAGGCACTGCTTTCCTCAGCGCGGTCTAGTCTGCGAAAGCAAATATTTATAGAGCGCTTGAAAAATAAATTTCTAAATCTTGAGGAAACGCGTCTCGTTTAAAAACCGGGAAATTTAAGGACGATGCAGGTTGTTAAAAGACAACATCCTGAGCCCTACGTATATAACAATGAGTATATTAGTGATCGAAGAGTAGAACGATCTTTTTAGAATGTGGAGTTTTAGTCCCTACTCCCTACTGCCTTTATAGAGTACATAAGAATACATATGTGTTGTATTTGTGTTATTTCATAATATAACCACAACTGCGAATAAGACTATCGCAGCATTTGTACTTACAAACCTCATTGGTTTTTAAATGCTATTTATGTTAAGTTTTTAAAATTGTATATGCTTTATTTGGTAAATAACTAAATAAAAAAATAAAAATATGACCAACCTAAAATGATATGTAATTTTAACGATAGTTCATTATTTAAAGCATCTGTAATATTTAACCTTTATTAAAATATATTATGTCGTAGCAAACAGACATTACAGAAATTCCATAGCCGTCATCAAAAAGGCAATTGCTCTCATAACGACATCAGGCATTTTATATGACGTGATATTAGAATTTACTGACCTGACGTTTTCGTGGCGGGACATATAAATCTTCTTAAACTGCGTATCGATGAGACCCAGATCACTCCGCATCTGTACGGCGACATGCTCCGGGAGGACGGACAGAAGTAGCCTCTCCTGCAATAACAATAATTTGACGTGGACCGTTTTTACATTCTCTACAAGGTACGAAGCTTCGAAACTTTTTAATAAGCTCTGTCTTTACTCGTCACTGGCAGTGACAGAGAGAGTGGGATATGATGCCATAAAGACGGATGTTTTTTATCCTACTGGTGCCCCCTCAGACGTGATGCCCTAGGCAATTGCTTAATTTGATTAAGGGTTAATCCGTCACTGGTCACTGGCGAACTTACCTGTTCTTTACTTTGCTGCTCGATCGTGAGCTTATCTCGTAGGCTTCCCTTTGTCTCTTGAAAGGAGCTCCGCTGCTGCTTTTCGCTGACGGCGTAGGCCGTGCCTCCCAGTAACGTGGCGCCGAGTAACAAACAAGCGTTCGCAATTTGCTGCCGAGAAAAGTACTTTGTCAATTATGTCGAAATGGGAAATCGAAATGATCTCGAATCGTATAATTTTACCTGCAAGTAAAAGTCATCAGCCAGCTTGCTTTCCGTCGTCACGGCGTTGTAGTATTGCACGAGCAGGTACGCAACGAAGGAAACGGAGCTGTAGAAAATTAGCGTCATACAGTGGAACGGCAGAGTCGCGAGGGTACAATATTGCAGGACGACGGCCCATCCCAGCAGCTCGTTGTACGAGTCCCCGAGCCGACGGGACGCGCTCACGAGCAGCTGGGCCCAGAGCGCCACCCACGCGATGTGATTCAGGGCCAGGCGTGCCCTCCTGATCAGAGCGTAAACCACGGCCAGCAGCAGATTGACCATCAGGCCGACGGCGACGGAGGTGTAGGCGAAGAGCAGATCGCGCTCCCCGGGCACGAGGGCTGCGAATATCTGCAGCAGGACGCCGACACCGAGCAGCCGCAGCACGGCGCGCTGCCGCTGTTGCGTCGAGTACGCCAGGTACAGCTTCTCGTCGGACTGGTCGGAGAACCGCCACGGCGGCAGCAGGCAGACCCAGCACGAGCATTTTAAAGACTGCTCTGGATCAGATTTCTCCATTGCTCTAAATTATTTCCATTTTCTCACTTGTTAATTTCCACTATTCTTTTCAATGTACACTTTGCACTGTTGGCTGGCTGGTGTTACAAATAATTATTGTAAGCTTTCACTTCGGTCACCACAAACATCATTATAATCGAGATAGGAATTTCGGGGTTACGAATATTGTACCTACATCGCTGATGAAAATCATAATGATTATTATAATTATCGTCCAATCGTGATATGCTGCGTCTACTACCGTCGAGTGCTTAAACGCTAACGATATTTAATAACCTATTCAGTCATGTGTGAAACAGCATCAATGGGACACAACGCCATGGTTCTCGAGAAAACATTCAGCGGAGAATTTCCACTGCGGCCGGTCTAATCGAGGACGCCTGTGTAATGAATAAATTACACGCTGAAACATTGTGTTGTGCCGATGTCTGCTCATTAGCCCGGCCCGGCCGACACCGTCCGAGACCGTCACATCGTCACATCGCCACAATACATTCATTTCAATATTGACAATCGTCGTGACTAACGTGACACGTATGCTGACTGTGAAAAATCTTACAAAAGGACACACTATATTTGCTTCACATTTTTACTTCTCGCGTTATAATCTCGTGAGTCGTGACGTTACTCGCAAGACAAGTAGACCTTATAAAAAATAAGTCATCGTAACTTATTTTTGCCTAAAATTGTAAAATATTCATAATAACTTTCAGTTATCCCAGCAGCTCGTAAACTTTTCATGACAAAAATCTACACTTTAATTTTCGTATATTTAGTTAGGATTTGAAATAAGTACAATTACTATATAATAGACGTGTTTGTTTTATAGGTATGATGTATGCACAACAAATTGAAGTCCAATAACCTACTCTACAACATTAAATATAACCTAGCCTACCTTCAACACTCAAACTTTTTATTTTAACTGGCAACATTGGAAAAGCAAATGATAATTATATACACATACATATAGAATACTTGTTTACTTTACTTATTTGATACATTATCAGGTTTTACCTCTACACTTTTATAACATTTATATGGACGTATGTCACTAAACGGTACAAAAATACTAACGCCTGTAAAATAAGTAGAATACTGTTTGTTATAGGTGTTAGTACTTAGTACTCTTATAGCCGTATATTATATTATAGTACTATGTAACGAGTTTATAGTGCATTGCATCGTGGTTAAGACTATATTTTTGATGTTCGATTGTGGTTCAAAAACTGAGGAGGTGCAAGCACGAAGGTTCATACGTGGTAGAGCCATGCTTCGGCACGAATGGGCCAGCTCGGCCGGTGAAATACCACGGGCTCACAGAAAACCGGCGTGAAACAGCTTGCGCTGTGTTTCGCCGAGTGAGTGAGTTTACCGGAGGCCCAATTCCCTATTCCCTTCCCTCCCTTCCCTATTCCCTTTCTTAACCTCCCCTATTCCCTCTTAAAAGGCCGGCAACACACCTGCAGCTCTTCTGATATTGCGAGTGACCATGGGCGATAGAAATTGCTTTCCATCAGTTGACCCGTTTGCTCGTTTGCCCCCTTATTTTATTTTAAAAAAACGAAGGCTGCAACTTTCAGCTGCTTTTTCATAAAATACTGGCAGCATAAAATTAATTTAATTTTCGCTTCTTATATATTTTATAATTGTGTCTGTCTGTCTGTTACCTCTTCACGCCCAAACCACTGAACCGATTTTGTTGAAATTTGGTATGGAGATACTTTGAATCCCGGAAAGGGACATATAATATTAGAATCCTTTTTATCCCGGAAAAGTGTACGGTTCCGGTGCAATAAACGAATGTTGGGGCACCGCCCACCGGAGTTGCGGCCATCATTAGTCATTACGAGTACAATTTTTTTAACCGACTTCTAAATAAAATTATTATCCAGAAGAGATTAGAAAAACCGGCCAAGTGCGTATCGGGCCACGCGCAATATAGTACCACTAGTTTTTGGTAGTTTTTGTATGGTCAAAGAATGTACATTTATAACGTGTTTTACACTACTAACAACATCATCTCAGTTACGTTCAAAGGAATTTGAACAAAAAGTTCCTTAGATATACTTCGCCGAATACATTTTTTTAGTTGATTGACTCAACTCAAAAACTTATGAAGTCTTCTTAGCCGTGATAGTTTTTCTTTTAAATTCAGCATATTTCCTACTCCCGGATTTTTTTTTACATTTCTAGAAGCAACCGTTTAGCTAGTAGAAGGGGGGACACTAGACTCTAACGATTTTTTCCACTTTAAAACTGAATATTTCACAAACAGATCCCTAAATCATAAAATGATCTATGAATACTCATAATATTTTTAAAAACCTATCCAACGACACCCCACATAATGGGGTGGACTCGAAAAAAAATAATCATCCGCGCTTGATGTTGTATTGTAGGACCTATAGTCTCTGAGCAAAACCACGGACAGACCTAGACAGACGGACGGACAGACGGACTGACAGACGGATGGACTGACCGAAACTATAAGGGTTCCTTGTTGACTACGGAACCCTAAAAATGGTCGAAATAGAACGATACAATTTTTCTTCAAGATAAACATTTATTTAAAATGTTTTGGGATTTTTTTATTATGTACTTTGATAGTGTATTTTCAGATAACGGTAATCGAGTAAGACTATAGGCCATATATTATCACGCTAAGACTAATACGACCGAAGAAACTCAGGAAAATGTGGGAGAAACGGGGGAAATATTAGAAATTACGAACCACTGGATCAATTTTTATGGCAATATTTGGCACAGATATAGAGTAGACCAAGTGAAGGGACTAGGGACATTAGCTATTTTTTATGGAAAAATGTACGGTTTTCGTAAAATCCCTAACTTACGCGGGCGAAGCCGCGCGGGACATCTAGTAATTAATAATTATAGGTCTATCAGAATCTGATGGCAATTTTTGACAGCAGATTTTCAAAAAATATCCTTGATCGTTGGACAAATTTTTATATTTGCATGTTAACACACAGAATCAGAAAAAAAGGATCAAAATTACGTAAAATAAGTAAATTTTCTGGTTGTTTCCGAAAAACTGAAATATCTTACGGAACCCTATATTTTCCAAAATAAAAAGTAGCCTATGTTACTCGTAAATAATGTAGCTTTCGAATGGTGAAAGAATTTTTAAAATCGGTCCAGTAGTTTTTGAGCCTATTCATTACAATTAAACAAACAAACAAACAAACAAAGTTTACCTCTTTATAATATTAGTATAGATGTGGGCACAATATTTTACCTTATAAGTTACACCACTTGTAAATACGAGTAGGTACCTACATATTGTCATAAATTGTAGTCGTATCAGCTAGATCTAATATTAATACATATTATATACCGAGGATGATAATATGATTCGTTGTTCGGAGATACAAAGATATAATAAATTATATTATCAAAGTACGTTTGCGATATCTGTTTCGGATAATGAATATTTCATTGACTTTAGTTTGTATTGCTCGTATTTGAAGACACATATTTTTACTAGTTCTGTACAAATAATATCCAAGTTACATTCAGAAACTGGAAACAACGTTAACCTAACAGCGAGAATGGTGCAATAGAATAAATGAATGTCGAATACCTGACGCACTCGTTGTTTTCACCTAGGCAACTAAGATATTGTTTTTCCCTATTTTACCTGATCATACTATCTTAACAGATCGAGCACCTATTCCCGCCGAAATGATGCAGATCATCAACATACCAAAGGATGTAATCTCTGAAAAGGGCTACTGTCATACTATCGACGCATCCACTCGCATATCACGATATGAATCGATATTTATATGAACGTCCACGTCTAGGAAGGTACCGGCGGCTGGTTTAAAAATAAAAGTTAAGGAGCACAGAAAATACTAAGTAATAAAGGGTATATTGAGCGAAACGGGGTGTAAGGACGCGGGCGGTCGGGAGCGGCGCGCAAGGCGGCGTGCGCACGTGCTCGCGCGCGACTGCCGCGCGGCCGCCCTCCGCACAGCCGCGCTCGCCGCCCGCCCGCCCTCCGCACAGCCGCCCGCCCGCCCTGCCTGCCCTGCTTACTTTGCCGCCCCAAATCTCTTCGAGCTGTTTCATTACATCGATTTAGTTCCCATTCTACAGCCGTCCGTAGGTAGATCTGCTTTACTTTCGTGTCAAGAATGATAATCATATTTTCGGACAAATATTGAAACGATTTCGTTAGCAGACTTTTGTTAAAATAAAATAAGGTTATTTCTAATTATGCGAAATGTAATTACTTATTAAAACTCAAAAATTTCTACCGTCACGAATCCACAAAAATTGCGAACAATATCAATTTTGTCAACTTAGGCCTTCGACTAAATCAATGCTTATGAAAAAATAGTATGCATTATGCAAATAAATTTTATTAAGTAATAATGTTGTGTATTTTATAATAAATTATACGATAGGACCTACGATACGAGAAGATTTAATAATAACTGAAAAATGTTAATTATTATTATTGGTCGCTGTAAAGCATTTGTGTATTAACCCAAAAAAAATTGTGAGTTCATAACTCAGTCTTCAACTGCAGTCTTGTTCTAAAGGATCTAAAGAACATATAATCTGCAGTCACTCGCGTCCATATTTTGGTAGGTACTGACATTTTAAAAGCAAAACGCCTACGGTGTTTATGGTATACTCGAAAAGGTACGCACATCTCAACTCAATCTTCAATTAAAGAGGTTTGAGTTGAGATGTGTTGTTGGTAATATGTGAAAAGAACGTGAGTTGGGATGTCTTTCTGTTTCCTCTTCCTGGACTGATTTTAGTGAAATTTGGTTTTGAGCGATTTAGCCATTGGATTTAGCATTTCGGGAATGGGCATAATAATTATGATGGTTTTCATCTATCGGGGTTGTTGAATTTAATAGAAATAATTTAAGTTTTATGTTATTTACGACGGTTTTAGCGATTTCGTAACTTTTTTTTTATTACAATAATTAGGGTCCTCTATGGGCCAGTCGCCCATATTCTTTGTTTGTTTCATTTACATAATTTTATCGCGTACCAAGATTACACTTTCTCTTAATCTACTCTAAGTCCATCACGTCTTGAACCTTTTAAATTATACATTATTATACTATTACTATATATTATATAATACTATTATGATACCCACGTCATATTGAAAACTATAATTAATCACTATTTTATAATGCTTGCCGCACTGAAGGGTCGTGTGTGGTCCCAGTATAGCCAGCAGATCCGACATTTTCGGATTTCTTCAGATATGATGCTGCACTTAAGGCCTTTAGATGTTGTGGCATTGGCTTGGTGGTGTTATTGGTCAAGGTCTGTTAACCCCACTGAGCTGTCTAGGTTCCGTACTTAGTTATATTATCATACAATGGGGTTAGTGTTAATTTATATAATAAAATTTCGTAACTTGTTTATTCATAGAAAGAGAATCCAAAGAAAAATAAGCCCCTTCCCCCCCCCCACACTATTCAATAAAGGATCTTGCACAATATTATTTTTTCTTGAATTAAATTCCATTTTAGCGTGTTAGTGCTTACGAGAAATAGCAACTGAAATTGAATTTCGCTCACTATATGTTTAAACGATTCACAGTCTGGCAGTTGAATCGGAACTATTATAATTTCGTTATCTCTCCGTCAGAATGCAGGTCACAGGTCACGAGTCACACTGGGCGGGCGGCGGACGGCGGACGACGGGCGGATGGCGGATGGCGGGCGGCGGACGGCGGCGCTACGCCGAGTGTGTCGTTAAAAATTTAATGAGAAACATACAGCTACTTTACCTTTTGTAGTCTTGTTGTCCTATAATAGAAATACTTCAGGTACTTACTGTTCTTTATCTATTAGGGTTAAACATCTACTATACAGGGTGTAACAAAAATAAGTGATAATACTTCAGGGTGTACGTGTTCCTTGTAGAGAGCTCACTGTGAAAGTAGCAGTGCTGAAGAGCAAAAATTATTTTCACTTTTGTATGGGGAAACTCGTGAGATAAAGTATCTCAAAGATCGTGCTATGAAAACAATTTTGTTCGGTTCTATAAATTCAATCTTGTTTAAAGATTTTTTACAGAAAATTTTATTCCTTTTGACTTTTGTAGATTTAATCACGTAATAACTTAAGAACGTTTTAATACAGTAATAACAAATTGTAAATTTTTCGAATAATAACAGTTGTCGAAATTCAAGAAATATTACTCCCAAACACAAAAGAAAAAGTCTGTCTCTAGCCATTTTTTTGTATTCATTAAAAATTAAAATACTTATAACAGGATTAACTGCCGCACTCACAGTGGACCATTAACCCTACAACGGAACCCTAACAAGCTGTTTTTTTGTATATTGATAGGTTAATAGTTATATAATTTAAGAGTAACATTGTCCTAAATAGAACAATCCATATATTAGGACCATCAAGTTAAAGTATGAAATCCTTTCTATTTGTGTTAGCTACCACTTTCAAAAATTTTCGCTGATTAAAATGTTGTTCGTCTTATCAAAATGAAGCTACTCACAAAAAATTTGCTTGATAGTAATAAAAAAAAACTTGTTCTAGGGCTCCCGTACCTACTATTCATGAGTTCAGCGGGGCTAAAATGGTCGCTTTGAAGAATCATGATATGAATCATAATATGATTCATTTTTCTAAAATCTCAAAATGCAACTCTGCTTGCAATTCATTTCTGTATTTTTGTACTGATTTGACATTTGTCAGTTTGACAGTTTTGACAATTCATTTGCTGAATTGATTGAGAGGAATTGCTAAATGTGACCATTTTAGCCCCGCAGTGCCTTTGAATCAAGAGACACCTTCGTATGACACTTATTTGTAACATATGTATTATGTTTAAGTTGCTAGAAACAACATCTTAACCACCATGTGTGTTTTAATAAATTTCTAGGATTTACCTCTACTGTTCATAGAACCTATCATCAGATCACCACTTTCGTAAATTTAGATTATATCCTATACAGCAACGCAAGAATTTTGAAAATCGGTCCACAAACAGCGAAATAATCATCAAAAACATCAGCTTCGATGCAAAATATCACGAAAAATACCAATAATTGGGTCATAATGACGTGATGGCCCATGGTACAATAATTATAGTTGTGATGATGATGATTAATCAAATTGATATAATATATTGGCTTATGCTTTCAGTTGTTAAGACAACGCCAAAACCCCCGAACCTATAAGGATTCAAAAGTTCTGTTAGGTACCTTCGAAACCAGGGTGGTGCGAAATATTACTTTTTGGTAGCATTTGCCTTAAAATCAGTACTTATATTATGTTTCCATACAAATTTCAAAAGAGTCCCCTCGATTTCTCATGGATTCCATCATCAGATCACCACTTTTATGAATATGGTACCAAATTCGGATTCAATCTTATACAACAACAAAATAATTATGAAAATTGGTCCACAAACGGCGAAGTTATGGTTGAACATACAAAAAAATATATTATATAGAGAATAGACGAACATATTATTATTATAACCTCCTCCTTTTTGGAAGTCGGTTAAAAATGAGTAATGACAGTGGGCTACGACGCTCACGCTCAACGCAGCGATCATTGATCGCTATGTTAAAATAATAATAAATGAGTAAAAGTGATTTCATAAGAAAAATTGTTATGAATAGCATATTTTATCGATTGTAATTGGTATACAAATATTTAGAAATTAAAAAAAAAACGACTTGACAAAAAACTATAAGTAAGTAAAGCTAAAATTTTCAAAATTTTTATTTTTACCGTTATATCTTTATTTTATTTCAAAAATCTCCTAATCTTTGACATTTACCTTGTCAACATCGCAATTAATAATTGTCACGCAGTTAACAGTTTATATCAGCTTTGATCATTGGTATCGAGACTCGACGGTAGGCCATCGTAGTAGGGTCTTATCAGTAGCATCGAACGCTACGAGTCTATATTGTTTTTCGGTACACGGTATACGGACATGTAGTGCCATCTAGCGGCAAACCAGCGAAACTGATCAGGGGACACACTACACATAAATCCCCTACTCAAAACTAGATGGCGCTAGGTGGTACATGCTCGAGCCTCCTAGAAAGTTCCACTTGTTTACTTGTTTACGTGAATCAGGAACTTTCTGGAATTCGTCTCGCCATATAAAAAACCACAGGGGAAGCCCGGCAATTCAGTTCGATCTGAGCGATCATCAAGGCGATTTCACAGTGACAACAAGTGATCAATAGTGAGTGAACCAGTGAAACCTGCGACTTGGCTACGACCTAGGACAGTGATAGTGCTTAGTGATTGGACCTAGTGATTAGTGTTTGGACTAAGTGCTAAGTGTTGTGACCTAGTGTGTGCTTGTGTGACCTAGACTTAGTGAATAAAGTCTTCAAGAGAGTCACCAGGTCTGTCTCTCCAAATCCTCGAACCCTAGCACGTAACAACTGGTGTCAGAAGTGCGATTTGGAGATGCCATTGACTCCGAGAGAGGACTTCAAGGGGAGTGTCAGGACAAGGGCGCAGCGAGCTGCTGCCATTGACTCCGAGAGGGGAGTTGCGGAGGCCACACCCACTAGGGACCAAGTTCCGCCCACTAAGGGACAGGTCCCACTCACTGGCCCCGCCCACCTGGCTCCGCCCACTGACCACGCCCACCAGGCTTCGCCCACTTTGGACGAAGCCACGCCCACTGGCTCCGCCCACCGGGACACGCCCACTGGCCACGCCCCTCAGGCTCCGCCCACTCTGGGCGTGGCCACACCCACTGGCCCCGCCCATCGGGGCCCGCCTGCTCAAGCCCCGACCACGGGCTCTACCCACCTTGACTCGCCCGTAGCTTCTGCGCCCCCTCAAGTGGCACTTCAATTAGAAAGCCTAATTGGATTAATTCAGGCTTTGCAAGAGTCACAAGACCGCAAGCTCGGCGCATTGCAGGAGTCACAAGACCGCAAGCTCGGCGCATTGCAGGAGTCACACGACCGCAAGCTCGGCGCCTTGCAAGAGTTTCAAAAGGCTGAAATCAGAGCGATTCGAGAATCACAAGAGCAACAAAAAGACCTTCAAGAAAAAGCGCTTCTGGCTATAAAGGATGTCAGTAACACGGTGACTAAGCTTCGTAAAGATGTCGACGTAATTAAAGAAAGAGTTACTGGGTTAGAGTCGGTTGTGGAAAATTTGAAAACCGGATTCACTGAACTACAGAAGAGAGTAGTGCGCCTTGAAACTACGGGAGTTGCGGTGTCTAGTGGACCCACTGGTGTGGCGCAAGGGCCAAGAGTAAAGGTGCCGCCGTATGACGGCACTACTTCTTGGAACGCTTATCGTCGGCAATTTCAGACTGTTGCTACCGCAAACCGATGGACGGAGAAGCAATGCTTTACCGCTCTCACTGTCGCGCTCAGAGGGCAAGCCTTGTCGGTCCTGGAAGCACATACAGGAAAAAGGTTCCAAGACCTGATGGAGGCACTGGAATCCAGATACGGGGCGCGACACCTGGAGCACGTGTTCCGTGCCCAACTGCGTGACAGAGTCCAACGCTCAGAAGAAGGGCTTCAACAATGGGCGTTGGAAATTGAAAACCTCGTCAGGAAGGCATACCCAGGAGCCGACACCAAGATGGTCGACACGCATATTGTTCAAGCATTTGTCGACGGAATCAGGGAACTGGAGGTCAGAGCTGCAGTAAGGCTACGTCACCACACCTCGCTAAAAGAAGCATTGGCGCATGTTTTGGAGGTCGAGGCTGTTCGCCGTGACATACGACAGACCCATAAGGTCCACGAGGTCTCTGAGGAAGTTAAGGAGGTCAAGGCTCCCACGAAGAGAAGTTTTGAAGCCATGTGCTACAAGTGTGGTGAGAGGGGCCATCTTCAGCTCAACTGCCCGCAGAAGGTGACCCACATGGCAAGGATGGAAAGAGTCGAGGAACAAATAGAGGAGCTGAGGAAGCAAGCAGTTTCGTCCCGTGCCCAGGATAAGGGGAAACGAATAGAATCCAGGACTAAAGGGCGAGTACTTGATGACGCGGAGAAAGCCCCGGTAACTGTTGCCTCCCAGGCACGGAGCGGAGAAACAAAGAGAACAAGTAATTTGGGGCACTTGAAGAATGACGCAATGAGAAAGGCTCAAGAAAGAGATGATGAACTTCGGCACATCATCACATGGAAGAAACGGGGTGACGTAAAACCAATCTGGAGTGAGGTTGCACCCACTTCCGCTGCCACTAAGGCGTACTCTATTCGTAACATTATTATTACCATTTAGCAATCAGTTGTGATATTATATGTACCTTAAGACCTTTGAGCGACTGCTTTTAACAGGCTTTGGACCACCACACATTCCCACCACAGCTGTATCTCCCATGTCGCCAGGATCGACGAAGGTGTCCAACCATGAAACACCTTTGAAATGATCTCAGGGAGCCCGAGGGACATCGTAAAGCTGTCTTCTTGGAACCCGCACGAAATTAATCAGAAGAAAATATTAGGAGTAGGAAGTACCAGTTGTGAGTTGAGCGACTGCTGCTTTAAAGCTTTTTTATTTACCTACACACAGCCTGCCATGCCCAATGTCATTCAAGTAGGTACCTATATAGATCGAATGTGGCAAAAAATTGCAATTAAGGCCCAGTAGTCCCTAAAATAAGCAGGTCGATGTCTGTCAGTACGAATATCGACGTTAAGGACATTAAAATAACATTCATATCAGCGCGCCTTCTACAGTGGCTGTTACGCACTCGCCGCGTGCCTTGATAATAGAAAATAGGAGTAGAAACTTTCTGTTTTTAGTATTACACAAATCAAATATATCAAATCGTTTACGTTAGGTTACGACACATGTACCTACTACATTTTATGTTTTTTCTAGAAAGTGTGTAATTTAGCCATAAAATGATTTAATTATGAAAAACAGCGTTATAACAGTCATCTTTGAGATTTTTTTCTATCGAGCAGAATTTTTCAAATTGTGTACCTTTGCGTATAGGAAATTTTCTCAATTTTAAAACGGTACTTATTTTATACTTAAATAATGACATTTCCTTTACTAAAAACGTGTTTTAAAAAACCCATTTTACGTAGCTGCAACAACCACAGCGCCTTAAGTCCGACACGCATAATTTGGTAAGTTGTTGGAATAGTCATTGGGATTTAAAGAACCATTTCTTTGGAATTTAAAGAACCTTCGTCCTGTGAGTGTGAGACGTGAGTCATGTCTACTCACACTCACAGGACGAAGTGTGTATTTTTTTGTATGTGTGCGTGTAACAAGACGTAGTGCACACCGATCTAAAAACTTGATCAGTGGTCAGTCGGCCCGAGGCAAGTTTTAAGATGAAGCAAAATTGGATTATAATTTATGGCGCCTTCTTGCTAGCTTGAATTTTATCAACGTTGAGTTGACCTTGACCTTTAAGGCGTCCTCTGGTAGTTGGCGCCTTGAGCGACCGCTCAGTTCACCCTAGCCCCATATCCTTTCCTAAAAAGTTGCAGGATGCGGAAATGCCGTTCCGCATCCTGCGGGGGATGGGGCACCACCCTACCGCGGATATGTGGGACTCGCTGCGTCTTATTAGAATATGGTAGTAACGCAGCCTCTACCCACTAAAAACTTAGCGATACTCCTCCACAGCCACCATGACGGAGCCACGGGAGCCATTACATTACATCCACGACTCCGTCGACAGTCGCCTGCTATGTGGACTATAGCAGGCTCGTCTTGGGGGAAGGTTTTATTACCTTCCAGGCCCAACTGAGGCTCCTTTTGGCCTTATTTGAGCCATCCTTTCTGGGTTCGCGATGCGCATGAGTACGATGCGCATCACAACCAACTCGGAGACTCAGTACAATGGACGACAGCATCCCCAACTCCCAAGCAGCCACCCCGAGTACTCCAAGTCGGCCCGCGGCCGGCCCTGAACTCTCTTTGAAAAATTCATACAAGTACAAGACACATGAGTCATGAGTTCATGACATCACATTCTTACAAGACTGTATTATTTTATACGTGTGAATTGTGATATACGTGTATTTAAAGTGTAATTGTACCGTAATTATTTTACAATGTACAGTGTAAATTTTTTTTTATATAAAAAAGGAGCAAACGAGCAAACGAATCACCTGATGGAAAGCAACTTCCGTCGCCCATGAACACTCGCAACATCAGAAGAGCTGCAAGTGCGTTGCCGGCCTTTTAAGAGGGAATAGGGTAATAGAGGAGGGGAGGGTAGGGAAGGGAATAGGGTAACGGATTGGGCCTCCGGTAAAGTCACTTACTTGGCGAAACACAGCGCAGGCACTGTTTCACGCCGGTTTTCTGTGAGCCCGAGCCGGCCCATTCGTGCCGAAGCATGGCTCTCCCACGGTAATTTGAGGTACCTATATTGCGAAAAAAATCTGCGTTGTTGTTGCTTTCGGACGTGTCCGATTATCGATGCGGTTTTTACTCAGAGCCCATGCTAATAAATTGTCTATGAACAGTTGTCACTTGACAAATGACAGCTGTCAATTTGACACATCATTCATCAAGTGACATCCTGATTAGCGTACAACAGCGATTGTTTGCTTTTTAGAACAAAATCAACATTTTTTTCTATAATTTCGCTTTTCTTAAAGAGATAAATATGAGCGCAGCAAAATAACTGGTCTCATAATTTTAAGATATTTCTTCTATAGATTCAAGACTAATTAACATGGATTACGTGTTTATGAAGCCGGTTCAGCCTCACGTCTTTAAGGCATTAAAAGATGTGGATATTGAAACTCTCACAAGATGCTCTTCGGATGAAATACGGCCAATTATACCTTGTCTCGTTCGAATGGCTCTAATAGCTCCTTTAGACATTACTGGATACTGTGCGGAAGCAAAAAAAGATATTCTTACGTTATTGTCTGGAATAGACCTAGTGAACTTTATAGTATCTTTATTGTCAATTGAATTCCATGCTCTAGAAGTTGATTTGAAGAAAGAACAGCAGATGCGGTTGGATATTATTTTATGATATTCTATATTTTTGTCTTGTTCAAGTATTTTAAAATTTATTTCCTACGATTTCAGCCAGAAGAGTGGATCACAATGTACTGAATCGTTTTTAATCCAGAATGTTGTAAATGGAATAGCTAATGATTTTGAACAATCCGATTCAGCGAGACGTGTCCGTTTGGTATTATCAGAACTGTTGCAAATGCAAGCTCAACTTACTGAGTATAATCAAAATAAAACTACAAATGCCGACAGTCCAGTCAAACCATCAGAATTGTTTGATAATGATGTATATTTAGAGGAGATAACAGATGTGATTTGTATAACCCTTGCAGAACTTCCGAACTTGCTTAATATATGTGATATTGTGGAAGTACTTTTACATGTAAATAAAGGCCCAGTTATAATTTCCTGGGTTGTAGCCAATATGCCGGATACTTTACAAGAAGGTTTGTTGTAACATTATTTTATGAAAGGTTATTAATATAATTTAACGAAGAAAGGATGGATTTTAAATAAAGTATATAATATTATTATATATTATTCTATATGACAAAATATGTAATGCATAAACTTTGGTTTACCTATACCCAACTTTTACATATCATACAATAAAGACCATAGCTTTTGAGCTATAGTTTTATATTGAATAGATTGTATAATTAAATAATAATCATTTTCAGTGGCAGAGTCTCTTGTTCTTAATGCTGAAAGGAGTGAGGAAGGTGGTATTCGGGCAAAAACTTTAATGACACTTTGTGCTGCTTGCCCTTACATATCTGCTTCAGTGAGGGCAAAGGCCGTGTCAGCCTCCCATTTGCCCTCTCTAGTCATCAACCTTACTTTAACACATCATCAAGATGATTTGGTAACCTATTTTTAAACAAAATTGCACATCAATACACAAGAATGTCTTACATTAAAAACTTATTTATGAACTCTTTTAGGTATTTTTCATATCCAGTTTGTTACTGGGCTCTGACCAGGGCATAAGGTCATGGTTCGCTACCTTTTTACGAAACTCTCATAAAAGAGGAAAAGGAGATGGACATGCAGCCTTACTGAAGTTGCGCCAAGAACTTTTGAGTAGGCTTAAAGAGTCTACAGCAGGAGTCGACGCCTCTGCATTACTTAGGCTGTATTGTGCATTCAGAGGCATTGCAGGCATCAAGTTCCAAGATGATGAAGTTTCTGGTCTTCTTAGGCTTGTTACTCAGAAGCCTCCACCTACACCAGCTGGTGTGAGATTCGTATCTCTCAGTCTGTGTATGATACTTGCTTGTCCATCACTTATGAGTAAGTCAAAATATACTATAAAGAGGAGTATGTATTTGCTGTGTGTATTATTAACATTGTTATTACTTTTTGCAGCTGCACCAGACCATGAAAAGAAAGCAATTGAATGGGTGCAATGGCTTGTTAAGGAGGAGGCATATTTTGAAAGGTATAATTCAATTTTTTATGTATTAATATCATTTGATAATAGTTTACTTGTAAAAATTGTTAGCATTTTTAAACATGGCGGCAGCGAGCCCAAGCCGCCACACAGACGCTTGGGACACGTCAGCCTGGGTTGACGCTTTTTAATTTGATTGTTTTAAGTGGTTTGCGTGAATTTAATTGTAAGTTTGATGACCTAGGCTTGTGAAGCTCTCGGGAAAATAACAGTTAAGAACTTGTGTATTTAGACTATGACGTCTTGATGTAAGATTTTTTACATTTAAAACATTTTTAAATATAAATATCAATTTTGGTATATTATACCAAGCATAAATATAAATTGATATATTATATTCATGATATATATCCGATATACTTACAGCAATTGGTATAATATATCATGCGAACACTGAGCTTTTGTATTTGGCGTTTTTAAAATAAAACTCTTCACTAATACTTCTATATACATATATTTGTTTTATTCCTAGTACTCTACTAACGCCTCAGTGGTATAGAGCGCGGCTCTTGACTTGGAGGTCGTGGGTTCGATTCCCGGGTTGGAAACATGTTATTTCCAAGTTTGGTTAGGCTGATCACCTGATTGTCTGACAAGATGATCCATGCGTCGGATGGGCATGTTAAAAGTCGGTCCTGCGCTTGATCTCTCGCCGGTCGTGTCGGTCTTCCGTTCCACTGGGTTATGAGAGTAAAAGGAATAGAGAGTGCTCTTGTGTACTGCGCACACACTTGGGCACTATAAAATTACTTCTGCATAGCTGGCCTGGTTTCAATGAAACCGGCCACCGTCCGTATTCGTCATTGCTGCAGGGTTGTCACATTATTGTGACAACCCTGCAGCAATGACGAATACGGAATACCTACACAAAAGCGGCATTTCGCGCGACTTCAAACGCGTTGTCCCACTGTATCTTTATTACGCTGTGGTATTGGTGTGCCTTGAACAAAAGATAGTAGACTACTCAAAAAATGGGATAGTATTATTTGCTGATGATACATCTCTTACATTCAATATCAAACGGCTTAATGCGTGTTATGACGAAGTAAATAATGCTCTCTCAAAGATTGTACATTGGTTTAGTGTTAATAATCTTTTACTTAATAGTAAAAAAACAAAATGTATTAAATTCAAATTGCCCAATGTAAGGCAAACGGAAACCAATGTGCTTTTAAATGGTGATGTTATGGAGCTAGTGGATACAGCTGTATTTTTAGGTATTACACTAGACTCCAAGCTTCAGTGGGGCCCTCATATTGCTGGGTTGGCCGACAGACTCAGTTCAGCAGCATATGCAGTAAGTAAGATTAGACAATTTTCAGATGAAACAACAGCACGTCTAGTGTATTTTAGTTACTTTCATAGTATTATGTCCTACGGCATTTTGCTGTGGGGCAATACTGCAGATATAAATATAATTTTTGTGCTGCAGAAGCGAGCTGTGCGGGCAATCTACAAGTTGGCCCGTAATACTTCACTTAGAGAAAAATTTAAGGAAACTGGAATCTTAACTGTTGCTTCTCAATATGTCCTATCAAATGTATTATATGTTAAAAAGAATATATATCAATTCACGAAAAAATGTGATACCCATGGGAGAAATACTCGTAATAAACATAAGCTTGAAATTCCGGTGACTAGACTTACTAAAGTCAAAAATTCTTTTAAAGGTCAATGTATACGCCTTTATAATAAGATCCCAGAAAGCGTTCAAAATCTCTCAATTAATAGATTTAAAAAAGTTGTTAAAGAACGTTTGTGTACCAAAGCGTACTATAAAGTTACTGATTTCATGAATGATAGTACACCATGGGAATAAGGTCGCCCCCTGCAGAGCTGTTTCATTATAATATGTATAATAATTGTACATTCGTTGTATTTTATTTAGTCATAATGACACTGTTATTTTATAATAATATATTTTTTGTAATTTTGCATCTTTTTAGAAAAAGATGGCCCCGTGCGAGTTTCTTACGCCGGTTCTTCTCGCCGGGTTAGTTCCCGAACCGGTGGTAGGCATCTGTGTAGCCCCGACGTTCAGAGAATATTTGAAAAAATTTATTCTGAATAAAAATTTTTGAGTTTGAGTTTGAGTTTCATCCAAGTGTAGTTTGAGCATACACGGGTAACAGACTAACACATTGCTGTTTATAACGAAAACAAAATATAAGTAGTATGTTTATTTAACAGTAACTCCGGTGTGACGGCGTCCTTCGGGGAGATGCTGTTGCTGATCGCCATCCACTTCCATTCTGGTCAGTTGGCAGCTGTCGGTGAGCTGGTCTGCGCTACACTGGGGATGCGGGTCCCCGTACGACCCAATGGTTTGGCGCGCATCAAGCAGGCCTTCACGCAAGAAATATTTACGGAACAGGTATTTACAGTCATATTATATTTGTAATCTCGATAAACAATAATTTAAACAGTGGTTCTTTAAATCGTCGTTATTGCTTACAGGTTGTCACCGCTCATGCAGTCAAAGTCCCCGTCACTGCAAATCTTAACAGCAACATAAACGGCTACCTCCCTGTGCACTGCATTCATCAGTTACTAAAATCCAGGGCATTTTCTAAACATAAAGTTCCGATTAAAAATTGGATCTACCGACAAATCTGCAGTTGCATAGCGCCCTTACATCCTGTCATGCCAGCTCTGGTCGAGGTGTACGTCAACTCCATACTCGTCACCAATAACAAGGGAACAAATGAGTATTTCAATCAACCAATCACCGAAGAGGAGATCCGACGCGTCTTCCGTAATTCCATTTTCGGCGTAAATTTTGACTCCATAAATAAACATAAAGAATTCACTCCTATGGATGTCGACGGAGAATCGATCGAAATAAATATCGAGAAGCCGACACTGGCTTCTCAATTGCTGCTAATATATTACCTACTACTTTACGAGGATGTAAGATTAAACAATGCCGCAACGCTTATCGCTAATGGCAGGAAAATTAAAAGCTACTCCACCGCCTTTCTGTCCGAGTTACCTATAAAGTATCTTTTGCATCAAGCGCAAAAGGATCAAATGAGCTACGGGGGGCTTTTCAGTCCCCTGCTTCGTCTTCTGGCGACGCATTTCCCGCAGTTGTCGCTCGTCGACGACTGGATGGACGACCAAGTGTTCGGCGACTCTTGCCGTCAACGAGTGGACATCGTTCTATCCGATACGTCAATAGACGAAGCTTTTCAATGTATCGAAGAAAATCCATATCGAACTGGTAAAGTATTGAAGGCTATGCTCAGCAAAAACCCTACCGATATATGGCCATTCGCGGAGATGACCGTCAAATACATCAGGAGCGTTCTGGGCGAGCAAGTCCCGCGGCACATACAGGAGCTCTACCGCGAAGTTTGGCTGCGACTCAACACCGTACTACCGCGCTGCCTCTGGATCATGACTATTAATGCTCTGCTCGATATCAACAACGGAAATGCAAAGAACGTAACCGTAACGCAAGAAAATGTTTTGGTGGATCCACTGCAGGTGTTGAGGTGCGACGTACGCGTTTTTAGATGCGGCCCTATACTAAAAATAGTTCTCAGAATTCTAGAAGCTAGTTTGGCCGCCTCTAGGAGTCAATTGAGTCGTCACCTGCTAGATAAACCGCTTCTAGAAAAAAGTGGACAGCTGACATCCGATGCAGAAAGAGAGGAATTAAAGAATGCGCTCGTCGCAGCTCAGGAGAGCGCCGCGTTGCAAATTCTTTTGGAAGCTTGTCTAGAAACTGAGGAGGACCAGTCTAAGCCGGAACTTATGTGGTCTTTGCGAGAAGTGAGAAGCATTATTTGTTCATTTTTGCATCAGATATTTATTTCGGAACCCGCCCTGGCGAAACTGGTTCATTTTCAGGGGTATCCTCGGGAGCTGCTCTCTGTTACCGTTCAGGGAATACCGTCGATGCATATTTGTTTAGATTTTATACCGGAATTGCTCAGCCAGGCTTCTTTGGAGAAGCAAATATTCGCAGTGGATCTAGTATCGCACTTATCTATTCAGTATGCCTTGCCCAAGGCTATGTCTATAGCGAGGCTGTGCGTGAATACGCTTTCTACACTTCTATCGGTGCTTCCGAGCGACATGCGTCTGGAACTGTTCCAGCCTGTGCTCAAATCTCTTGTCAGAATATGCACGGCTTTTCCGTCGTTACTAGACGATATAACTTCTCTGCTCCTCCAGCTGGCCAGAATTTGTAGGTCGCAAGCGTCACTGGGGCATTGTTGGAACGATACCCCCATACTGGGCGAGAATGCTTACGTACAATCGGAAATACAGAGTGACACGAAGGTGCTAGTAGCGGAAGTGTTAACGAGAGACATCAGAGAAACCATGTCTGAAATTATTCAAAAAGCTCTGTTAAATGACAAAATTTATTAAAGAGGGAAGCAAAATTAAACGTATTTTATTTATTGAATATTCTATTTTTATTAACGTAAAAATTAATACATCACAAGTAGCATATTTGAAGATTCAACAGAAATTTGCGATTCGATTTGTCTGTACATCCACGCACATTGGTTTCGAGAAATCACATTGCCGATATCGTGATATAATTGAGCCTGAAAAAAAACTATAACTTTACACAATATTTTGTTACTAACTGTCTACACTCTACAAAGAGTAATTTTGACGGTCTATGTAAAATTATACGTTTTACAAATAAATAGAATAGGTACACTATTATTTTGCTCTATGCACTACGCGAAAGAGGTGCGATTGTGTCTGCTTTACTCGACTTTTTTTTACACGGCTTTACTGGAAAACCGTTGGTAAAAGTAGAACACATTTACATGAACAAAACCATTATTATTAATCAAATAACTTTGTAACAAACAAAAATTACCTGTAAATACCAAGTGTGAAGTAACCTCGCCTGCGCTCCGATTTTAGTAAAGTTTTCTTTGACAATGTCAAGTGAATTGCAGCATGTCTGTAGAACTTGCACGCGCGCCTCGCCCGCCGGCGGCGCTGTTGCGATGCGGCATTTGGTATATAACAGGAGCGCTAAAAATGAATTTTTTGTGAAATTTAAACCTGGATCATGTTTTATTTTTATATATTTTTTTTAAAGAAATTGACATGTTTTTAAATGCTTTTGACAAGTACAATACTTGTATGACTCAATTTTTAAGTCATTGCTGTCTTTTAGTTTGATTTTATTGTGATAAAGTTAATACAGTACAAGCCAGTTTTGCCAGATTTTTAAATCAAAATTAAATGTCCCGCGCGGGACAGGCTCAGTCCCGCTTTTCAGGGATTACTCGAACGTACCAGCAGCATGGTAAGAAAGAAAGAGTGGGAGAGAGAGGTGTGGATTTTCTAAGGCTACTTTTGTTATAATTATATTGTCACGTAAACGTAATTTGAAGTCAAATAAAAAGATAAAAATTCGAAAACTTTAAATTATAAGCGTTTTTTTACTATGTCCCGCTTTTGACGGAAGAATCCCGCTATTTTCACTCAAAAAATTCAAAAGTCACGACCTGGCAAAAAAATCTGGCAACGCTGGTACTCTATCACTTCATTAAGTCAGGATGATAAAAGAATTCAAAAATTGTCACCTCTCGCGGAATCGTAGGCGCTGCCGTGCTCCATAATAACCGGCAGCACTTTCCGCGCGAGCAGCAGCGAGTTCCGCGCGCCGCCCATGTGCAGCTGCACGTTAGCGACGTGCATCTCCGCCGTCGCCGCCAAGTAATGCAGGTTGTACTTCTTCGCCAACGACAATGCCTCGTTGAGGAGCATTATGTTCGTGGACCTGATGTTGCTGAACGTGTGCTGGACCTCCGACATCATGATCATGGCCTTGATCCGTATCGCCATGTAGTGGAGGCTGTCGTCCTCGGTGTTGCAGTAGTCGAGCACGTCGTGTAAAACCTCCAGAGCGTCTGTCGCGTCCCCTTTGAGGAAGTACATCTCAGCCCGCAGCAGCTGACTCTCCCAACGGTCAAACGACGCCAGCTGACGAATGCATTGGTCGGCTTCCTCCCATTTTCCTGTAATTTGTAGCATATTTATCTAAAGTGAGTTTGTAGTAATTAATAAGGGGTAGTATTTAATCGAGTGACTGTAAATTACAGTTTTAAGTGTCAAAATTAATAACTTTGGGTTATAGAATTACTATTTGAGCTGTGAGTGACGAGAAAATTAACAGAACAGCAACTTAAAAATTATTTATTTGAGTTACTTAAAATACTAAATGAACAGCTTCATAATATTTGAGCGACCTAATATCTGTTTGAGTGTCAACTTTATGTCCTGCATTTTTTTTTCAATATTTGGCAAATGTATTTTTATACTGAGCGGCATTTTATCTTAAATGAAGTGTTTCGAATTTAAAAACCACTTTGAAAAATACACTAATGAGCAGTGTATAATGAGCTCACATTAAAACAAAAAAAAATGAATATGAAATAACTATTTGATGAAACACTATTAATCAGGGATCCCTAGAACAAACTTTTTTTATTACTTTACTATTTTTTATTACTTACTTACAAGCAAATTTTTTTGTGAGTAGCTTTATTTGGATAAGAGGAACAATTATTATATCTGTAAAAAATCTCGAAAGATGCCCAACGGTATAGGGGGGAAGGGGGTAAAAAAAGAAGTGGGTAACAATTTTAATGGCGAACTATACCAAAAAAAACTGGCCTCAATTATGAGTCGACGGACTTCTGGGTGGTTAAAAAAAATAACCACGATGGCTGCGCTGCGCTACGCTCCCGCTTTAGCCATCTAACCTAACCCAAAAAAGTCGTATTGGGCCAACACGGAGTTACTTAGACTTAGACTTTCGACATGACGATATAGTAAAACGATGATGAAAATCATTTCTCATTTAACCCATTCCTCCTCAACCCATCTCACCACCAAAATCGTTGGGCATGATTCTAAGCTCTAATCTTACAGAACCCTAACTAGCTGATTTTTTGTAAGATTGTCCTACAAATAGAACAATCCATATTTTAGGACCATCAAATCAAAGTATGAAATCCTTTCTATCTCTGTTAGTTATTGGCTTTCGAGATTTCGTGCATTTAACAATCTGTAGTTTTCATCAAAATGTAAAATATCAAGCCTCAAATAAAATATCAGTAACCCATAATCATTAAAAAAACAGCTCACAAAAGTTTGCTCAAAGTGAACTTTTTAGTAGTTCGTAATGTATAACCTCACTTAGAAAAATTTTATCTATCTTTAATATTGAAGTGGCCCGCTATGTATTTCCAGTCACTCACTTAGTAATACAGTCGCTCGGATAGAATTTTAATATCTGAAATAGATTAATCACAATCCACTTTTTGTAAGCTCGTTCTGGATTTTATTATAAATCAATATTATTCGTTAGTTTAGTTTATTTTTCGCCTACTCAAATTCATACCACTCATGTTATTAAAACAGTATGTTCATCATAAGCCGCAAAGTAAGTTTTATTCGCTCGTTTTATTATTTCCCATTAATAAGTGTAAAACTATAAAGCTAAGTTAACATAAACTTAGCTATAACCACTAATACTCTATCTGCCATTCATATATTATGATTTCTAAAACCATAATTAGTTTACTAACCGGTGCGTAACGCCGCGTCGGCGTGGTGTGCGGCGGCGGCGCGGCGCAGGGCGGGCTCGGCGCGGGGGGCCGCGAGCGCGGCCGCCAGCGCGCCGCGTCCCCGCCAGTGCGCCGCGCACGCCGCGCCCGCGCGTGCGCACGCCGTCGCCCCGCCCCACGACCACGCCTGACCGCCGCCCACACGGCACTCTGTAATCAGATCAGATGCCATACTTAGTACCTAATTGGCTTTTAATAATAAATTATTATTTTTAACAGATTCACTAATATTATAAATGCGAAAGTGTGTCGATCGATTTTTAATAATAAGAATTTATTATTTCGAAATAATCGATTTTTAAAAAATAGTGTACTTTTTATTCCTAAAGAATGTACAATTCCCAGTTCCCACGCAATAAAAGAATTCCTGCGCAACGCTAGCGCAGCAAGTGTTGGGCATCAACTATATAGTCGCATACAACATGTTAAACAAATTTAATTTGTTATTTCACTAAAATATTATTATTTTTTCTAGAATACGGCGATATAAAAGTACTCTTAAATTTCACTTACTCGTATTAAGGTTAAGAAGAAGTTGGCAGTTTAACGAAGCCATTTCAGTCTTTCCGTACAGGGCCCAAAGCGCGGCGGTGTTGGCCAGGCCCGCCATCGTCAGGTCCGTCATCGAATGTAGATAGTTGATGGAGTCTCCCTTGTTTATTATCTGTGAGAAACATTATCAAATTACATATTCAGTGGTAAAAGGCCGATGTTCAAGTGTTAATTTATTTTACTATATATGTTTAACTCAAGTTAATTATTATGAAATTAAAACAAGCCTACAACGAAAATAATAATAAAATCTCGTTTACTTATGGTTTATGTTACAAAAATTGCAGTCACGATTCATGATCACCTGAAACACTTCCGCCGGTCTGGCAGCGTTGACAGCGGCATGCTGGGCCATGAGCTGCGCGGCAGCGGCGGCGGCGCGCGGCGGGCGCGGCACGCGGGCCAGCAGCGCGGCGCGACGCGCGCGGCCCCCGGCTAGAGCACCCCACGCCGCTGCGTGCGCCAGGCAGCCCCCGTCCGCCGCCTCCTGCGCCGTCGCCAACGCCTCGCGCACGCCCTCCATCGCCGTTGACCTACATCACAACATTTATCCCATCAGGCGTCAGGCAAAACTTAATAATTGAAAACTGCGTAGAGCAGTTTTTAATAATTATTCAGTCAGTATTAATAAGTCAGTTTGGTAATAATTATTACAATATAATATCATATATTTAGAACTCTTATAATTCTTACATGTGTCCAAAATGCGTGTGCATAGCGGCTCTGTTCAATGCGGCATACCGAAAGTTTTTATTTCGATCGTTACTGGAATTTCCTGTGCCGCATATGTTGAACACGGCCCGGTCGAAGCAGTTGTACAGCGAGTCTTGAGCCCCACAAAATTCTTTCATTCGAATGCAGTTGAGAAAACTAAGAAAATGCTGAAATGTAAGGCAAGGAAATATGCGTTAGGCGCAGCGCAGACAACAGACTATCCGTGACACACTTTTTGGTCCGTGGAAATAGAACGTATGCACGTTCTTCTTCTTCTTCTTCTTTTGGCGTAAGCCTCCCCATTTAGGAGTTGCCAAGCATAGGTTCTATTTCCACGGACTATGCGTCACGGATAGTCTGTCGTCTGAGCTGCGCCTTAAAAATTATTCAAAAACAGTAAATGATATGATATTGTTGTTTTGTTTATGAATAACTTATTTGAATATTTCTTAACTTACTATATCAGGATATTCGGGTATGTCATTAATTATTTGCATTATTGTTTTTTGTAGCTGTTTAGGTGGTAAAGCTTTCTGTTCATTAATTTGCAACAGATTTGCCTGCTGCGCAGTAAAGAGCTCTGCTTGTTTTCTAGACCACTGGCATTCTTCTAAGCTAAAAAGACAAATTAATGCCGGTATAAATAGTCAGTACTCAAAATGCAACTCGGTCTCAAGACGGTCACGGTTCAGGCTCTGTGATTGGTTGGCTGTCAAAATTTGGACCAATCATAGAGTAGAACCGCGTCTTAATAATAATAATAATAATAATATCTATGATATGAATAGAAATATATTTAATACTTTTATACTATACACATATTTAAGATTTTTATTATATCATACACATATATAATACACATCCAGACCCGGGAACATTGAAAACTTTTTTGTTCCGTCGGCGGGATTCGAACCCGCGACCCCCGGCTTGAGCTACCAACGCGCTCACCACTGAGCCACAGAGGTCGTCTTGAGACCCGGTCGCATCTTAAGTACTGACTATTTTACCGGCCTAGGACACTATTAATGTTTTTGTGACTTTTTTTACAAGTGCAAGTTTACTTGTAAGAATAAGGGGGGTATTACATTATCATTTATATTGGCTCATTTATATGATCATATATAGGATCCAATATATATGATCATTTGATCATATCTGCATATTACATTATCATTTTTCATTGATCCTATTTTACGTCATATGTGGTTTCAATAGCCAATGGAGAGCGCTAACGCTGACAGGTATTGACGTCAGGGTTACTAGATCTCAGAGAATTCGATTTGTCAAAAGACATCGTCATTTTTAATATGGCTTGTTTTTTGTTATTTCAACAAGATTATCCAAATATTTAATTAGAAAAATAATTACATTACATTATTTGAAACATATTAACGAACAAGAAATTAAAAACTCTTTTTTATATTAAATAACTGGCAACACCTATTTCTATGACCGTATTGGATCCAATCTCTCAGCAAATGTCAAAAATCTATGATCAAGGAGGAAATGAATCATTTATCTATATTACATTATCCAATATAAATGACTCAATGATCTAGGATCCAATATAAATGATAATCTAATATCCCCCTAATGAAGAAAATTAAAAAATATGACCATTTTTATTACTTACAAATCCCTGTCAACAATATTCATTCTCAACACAAGGTCCTGTGTTTTTGATTCTTCAGGCAATACTTGAGATACATTAAATGAAGTTTGAGATTCCACATTATTCAGTTTCTGAAAACGTTATACCCCTGTCAGTACTTCAAGGAACAAAACATTGTTTTCAATAAGGTTTATATTTATTTTGTTCATTAAAAAAAGAAGTAACTTCTAAACTAAAATTTTATTGTTATAACAATAAAATTTCATAATATGAAAAGCATTAAAATTTTATACACCATACCTCCTTACTTAATGACCTCATCATCAGCCCTGGTCTTCCCTTCTGGTAATATACACAAAATGACTTGTAAAGAGACACAACTTGAACAAAAGTGAGCTTATCCAAATACAAAAGGATTCTCCTTAAATATAACCCTACAAGAAAACATACTAATGAGTATTTTATTGGTAAATGGCAATGGAAACTAACATTATAGCTAATTTTATGTGATTTTACAGTAATGATATTCAAAATTAAATAATATACTATTTTTAGTATTATTCATTATATTTAAAATAAGGGAATAAAATAAAAGCTTACCTAATACACTAGACTTGGTTATAATACAAGGTATAGTTTCTACTTGTTGAATCATTAGCTTATCAATTGTACTTGTGACGCAGTCCATCAATGCATTAATACCATTAAAGTAAATATTTTTTAGACGGACACAAAAGTTTTCCAAATGCACATCCAGCAAATTGTAGCAGCCATCTGTTAATAATGATTCCAATTCCTTAAATTCCATATCAGGGCACTAGAACAAATATTAAAATAAAAGGAATCAAGAATGAGACCTGTGCTTTTTAACCAACTTCCAAGGAGAAGGTTATACATTCGGCTGTGGATATTATACATTTTGATTTTTCTGTGTATTAACTAAGTATTTTTATCAGTGCATGTAGACTTACTTGAATGAGTTTTAAAGCAAGAATACAAAAATCTTTCCTGTACTTTGGAGCCATGGCACGATCGGTCATGTCTTTTGCTGAAATATTTAAAAACACCTTAATGTAAGCTAGGACTTGTATAATAAGAGTAACATTTCATTTATCATACCTTCCATTTTCAAGAGCCCATACTCGCGAATAAACGCAACTACTGCAATTTTGTGAGGGGTAATATTATCTACATTGCCTTTTAAATTTATTAGTTTAACAAAATCTATGTTTTCACTACCGACATCCATGATCAATTTATATAAATACTACTACACTATATATTTATGTGATAATATTATGTATAATTAATTTTATGACTGTAATGACTTCATTTCACAAATTATTTTATTATTTACAATTATTGTTTTATTGTATCAATTTTAAAAGTTTGAAATCTTTGAATCAATTTGAAAAAACCTAAATGGTTTATGTCTACTTCTTCTTCAATACGTAGTGATTATATTCTCTTTGCTTCAATCTTCGCATGAATTGACATATATATTTCTTCAACGTCAGCTGTCATAAGCGGCCCGTGCGGACTGCGGAGTGCGGACTGCGGAGTGCGGACTGCGGAGTGCGGACTGCGGAGTGCGGACTGCGGAGTGCGGACTGCGGCATGCGGACTGCGGCGTCCGGACTGCGGCGTCCGGACTGCGGCGTGCGGACTGCGGCGTGCGGCCTGCGGCTGCGGGTCTGTGATCCGTCTAGAAATATCATTTATTATCTGTACACGTCTGTAGTCTATGTGAAGTCTATGTCATAGATTGTCAAATTGAATTCATATTTCATTCATAATTTTGTCACTCTTTCTAGTTTTTAACAACACTCGATTTTTTTAATTTATGCAGGCTTGTAACGAAATAATGTGAAGTTTATGAGATAATTTACAGTGGTTTGTACATAAGTATTTAAATGGATAACATGTAACACTTACAGTCTTCACAACATGAGTAGGCTCAAGATTTTATTTATAGATGCATTGTTGTGTTTGCTTGGCACAAGTGCAACAGCAACATCTCATGTTACTGTTCATCAAGGAGATATTTTACCACACCACGGACGATGCGAACCAATAACGATACAATTTTGTCAAAATCTACAATACAATCAAACGATATTTCCAAATTTATTACACCACGCGAGACAAGAAGACATCGGTAATGAATTGTATCAATTTACTCCTCTCATTAAACTGAACTGTTCTCCAGATTTAAAGTTCTATCTGTGCTCTGTTTATACACCGGTGTGCACTATTCTGAACAATCCCATACCACCATGCCGTCAATTGTGCGAATCTGCCAAACAGAATTGTGTCGGGAAAGGAGTTCCTTGGCCTGACAATTTGGACTGCTCAAAGTGGCCTATATCGAATGGAAACGAACCATTATGCGTCGGATATAACAATGTCACTCATGAATCTCACAAACCTTCTGGAGTTAGGCCTTCTAAAGTAGATTACAAGTCTACTGATATTGACATAGACCCGACCAAGTTAGATGGTGCAAAAGATTATGGATTCGTTTGCCCAATTCAATTTAAGATTCCAAAAAATTTCGATTTGGAATACGCATTGAAAGTGGGCGAAAAAGTGGAATATGATTGTGGAGCACCTTGTAATGGAATGTTTTTCAGTGAAGAGGAAAAGAACTTCTCAAGAATGTGGATTGGAATATGGGCATCTCTTTGCACAATAAGCTGCTTATTTACAGTCTTGACATTTTTGATTGACACTGATCGTTTCCGCTACCCAGAGAGACCTATTATATTTCTATCAGTATGTTATCTGATGGTGGCCACTGCATATGTCATCGGGTGGAGCTCAGGTGATAGCGTGAGCTGCCAGGGACCCTTTACATCCACACTCAGTGGGGCAATATTACCTAACATCACAGTGATAACACAAGGCACAAAACATGAGCCATGCACAATCCTTTTTATGATTGTTTACTTTTTTAGCATGGCTTCAAGTATCTGGTGGGTTATATTGACCCTAACTTGGTTTTTAGCTGCTGGTTTAAAATGGGGACATGAAGCTATTGAAGCAAATTCACAATATTTTCATTTAGCTGCATGGGCAGTTCCAGCAATTAAGACAATATCTATTTTGGCAATGGGCAAAGTTGATGGTAAGTTTCAAAAATTATTGTATACCTTTTTCATATTAAATATTTTGAGTAATACTTAAAGTTTACTTACTGGAATTGCTAGTATAATAAGGAGGTAATTATGTGGTAGAATAAAAATCATAACAGAATTAATTATTTTTCAGGTGATGTGTTGTCTGGTGTGTGCTATGTTGGACTGTGGGATGCTGAAGGATTAAGAGGTTTTGTACTGGCACCGTTGTGTGTGTATCTAGTGTTGGGTACCATTTTTCTTCTGGCAGGCTTTGTTTCACTCTTTAGAATTAGAACAGTAATGAAACATGATGGAACTAAAACTGACAAGTTAGAAAAGCTAATGATAAGGATTGGAATATTTGGGGTCCTCTACACTGTACCTGCCTTGATTGTGATAGCTTGTTTATTTTATGAGCAAGCATATTTTGATAGTTGGATGATGACTTGGCATAGAGACATGTGTTCCTCACCTCTTTATTCAATTCCGTGTCCATTTACCCACACAGAAGTGGAGAGACCTAAATTTGAGATGTTTATGATAAAGTATCTCATGACTATGATTGTTGGTATTACGTCTAGTTTTTGGATCTGGTCTGGAAAAACTCTGGTATCTTGGCGTCAATTCTTTGACAGAATAAAAGGCAGAAGGGTAGAAGCCTATGTGTAACTAATGTGTTCTTATTTACAAAAAACTTAAGTTTATGTTCAATTAAGTGCATATCTGAAAATCCTGTCAGCTACAGGCTACAGCATTTACATCTACGGTAATGATTTGTATTGTTAGTTAATGAGGTATTTAATATTTTAAGTACCTTTATTTACATGACATAATAATTAGAGATGTGCCGAATAGTCAGTAAAGCAGACTATCCGGCCACTTTTGTAGTCGGCAAGAAGCGCCAACTAATCGGCTTTTTTCTTTTTTGCTATTATTGAAATTACATAAAAAAAAAACCTTGATTATTATTTATAATGTGTTCATTGTTCATTCACACTTAATCAGTGTTACACATTTTTAAATTTAATGAAGTGTTTCTGAAATTACTTGCTAGTAAAGAAATTATTTTTGTAAATATAATTTTAACAACAAATTAAGTACCGTATTATTAAATCGGGATTTCATGTACCTACATGAAATATTTAATGAAAACCATCAACTGTAGTCTACAGTTGATGGTTTTCATTAAATACAGTCACTTTATTTTGTTTCTATGATATCTACAGTCTGTAGATATCTTAGAAACAAAATAAAGTAACGTACGCGAAGTAAACATAACACGATTCGACACGTTTGCAGGCAGCGTGTGCGACGCGAAACAGCAGTAAAAAAGCGTTACGGAAACTTTTGAAACCATGATCGGCTTGGCCGACTAGTCGGCCGATTAGTCGGTTTCTTTGCAGCCGACTAATCGGCTAGTCAGCCAAAGTCATGATCGGCACATCTCTAATAATAATTAATATTTTCTTGTACATGTGGATAATTATTTTAATGGTCTTTATTAAAAAATTAATAATGTGACAATGTGTGTGTAAACATTATTAAACTTTTAGTAAACTTTAATGTACTTAAATGAATTTTTACATTACTGAGTTTTGAGATTATTAAGAAGGCTGAAATGTATATACATACAATCAAAACATCCACTACTAGCTTTTAAGATAAATGGTAGCTTTTTTATTTTTTATAATGATTTAAGTTATTTTAAGAACAATAATGTACTGAATTAATATTAAATACATATTTTAGTTATATTATTGTTTATTTTATTAGCAATATTATTCTAAAAATAATTATACATTACCTTGACGCAGGGTTTGATGACGTCATTATGAAGCGGGCAGGTTATTGCATGTCGCAAGTTAATTTGACTGTGTTATAGTTACTGGTATACTATATACTGGTATACTATATACTGGTATACTATACTGGTGTATGAGGGTCCAGTAGTTGAAAAACTTATTTAATTTGAATGCAAACAAGGAAAAATAAGTAAGGGCCTAAAGAGTCAAGCACTTAATTAACAGCTCAACTAGTCTGTCCCATTCAAATCACAATTTAAAACAATAATATTTCATTGTTATTAGTAGTTCCTGTGAAATTAGTCTTAACATCTTGATAAACTTTTAAAGTCAAGTACACTTTTGATTAAAGTAAGTACTTAATGATGCAAGATATCCTACTAGATCAATAGATCCAATAAAGAGGTGTGCACCATTTTCAGTTTATTTACTCAATAATAATAATAATAATAATATCTATGGACGCTTCACACCACGTCAGTCTGGCCCCGTGCTAAGTACCTAAAGGACTTGTGTTACAGGTACCAGACAACGGAAATATATTTAATACTTTTATACTATACATATATTTAAGATTTTTATTATATCATATATATATTTAATACACATCCAGACCCGGGAACATTGAAAACTTTTTGTTCCGTCGGCGGGATTAGAACCCGCGACCCCCGGCTTGAGCTACCGACGCGCTCACCACTGAGCCACAGAGGTCGTCAATATTATACTTGTTATCAGTTTACTGTTTCCACTATAATCTTTGTAAGTTTACATTTCTACTAAGTTAACCAATACATTCAGCTAACGTAATAATATACCAAAAGGCAGCACATAAAGTATATTACTGTGTTAAGAACACTCAAACTCGACTACAGGGTTCATAATAGAGTGAAAAATTGTTTACTTTAAACTTAATTTATTTAAGACATAATTTAAATCCATAAATTTATTCTGTATATATAAAATCATTTAACACAACTTGCACCTTTCACACTCACTTATACCTAGTGATATTTAAACATAACAAGTTTTTATGCTCTTGTGTATTTTCCCCAAATGTGTAGCATAAACACAGAGGCAATAAACAGAAGAGACATCACTAACACTGGAACTGGACCTCTGCAACAAAAACATCACACATTACAATTTTTAATTTGCAAAAAAATAAAATAAAAAGAGTAAAGAACTTTATTTTATTTCATTTTAGTCTGTTTTACTTTTCACTAATTGACTTAGGATTCGTAACAAGAAATGTGTTTTATTGAAACAAAAATAGTTTATGTTGAAAAATAATAGTTTTAATAATGTAATAACAATAATATTAAGATTTATTTTTCCTGACCGAAACATTGATCAAGTTCGTGGTTGGTTCCTTATAAACATAAAAAAAAATAAAAAAATATAAAAGGTTCAGTGACTTTACTGTTTATATTGTACCTATATCAAATTAAAGAGAACTTACACTTTGACACCGGGGGAATCATCTGTGTAGAAGCGCCACATTCCACCTGACCCAGCTCCAGTGCTACGGTTTCTTGCTGCTGTGGTTGTTGTGGTGGATTTTCGCTGCCTAACTGTGCCTCCAGTGGATGATCGTGGGGCAGCACTCGCTTTGGTTGGTGAGCGACTACCGGAACCAACCGATGTTGAACTCGGAGCAGGTGGCTACAAACATACATATAATTTAAAACATTTTTACCATTAGTAGGAGAACGTCCGGGGCGTAATGGGTAGACCTTTGGTTCGCACTAGTAGAGGGTGCAGGTTCGATCTCGGGTGGAGGCGTGTACAAATGAGGCATTTTCTGATATCAAGTACATGTTACGGACGCTCGTACGGTGAAGAAAAACATCGTGAGAAAACCCGCACATAGTTGGTCCCAGACGTATTGACTAGTTCTCTCCTCTGGACTAGGCCGACTATGTTGCGAGAATTTCGTATGTGCTTGGGCAACAATACGGACATTTAAATCATGTCCAGGGACTACAGTATTTGAGGATTGGTTACTTCGCTCTGAAAATACTGTATAAATCATCCACAACGGATGCAAGGGCCTATTTTTTAACATTAGTACAAAATGTATAAATATAATCGTAAACATTTAGTTATACATACCATCTTTGTCAATATAGAAAGCACCTAATATTAATTTATCGCTCTCTTTTTATGGTGTAACCACCAATATAGAAATAATAAAGCAAATCGACAGTGACCACTATCGTGTTGGCCGTTCCAAAATGCTACGCGTACAATGAATTTGACACGTAGCCGACTGCCGATCAATGTTGCTAAGCTACAAAAAAAGTAATTTAAAGGGGTCCATTCACTATCCTACATGGCAATCCCCCTTGCAGGACTGTGAAGTGAAGCCGGAGCGGACATAGCTCACACTCAATGCACATTAAGCCTCCCACAGACAGGTCACAGGAGCGATATTATGGGTCGATAATAAGGTGCGATATATGTTTTCAGTACATTTTGTATTGGCACACTGCTGCGATAATAACGCCGAATTGGAACTTCCAATGCGGCGTTATTAATTGGAAGTACAGTCTGTCAAGAAATTGAAGAAATTAAAAAGTGGCATCGTAGTGACTAGTGTCGTCCCTTTTTTCTTGATTGAAAAAGAATGACACTACGATGCTGCCACTTTTTATTGGCTTTTTAATTTCTTCACTTTTTTGACAGACTATATATATAAAATTTAAATATATATATATATATATATATATATATATATATATATATATATATATATCGCAATAACGCAGTGCTGCTAGATGTACGATTTATTTTTTAAATTTAGTGCAATGAGGGATTTTCATTTATATTTTAAATTTTATTTTTAACAATCTTAACTAGATTGCGTAAGGATAGACACTTCTAGATTTTCTATTGGTTCCTCACCGATCTGAAATTATCTGCAGGTTGGCATCACTGACTACATATGGGTTGTGTTTCCAAAAAATATCAGTGTACTGTCAAATGTGACATAAATCAAAATATCTTAAACCTAAGCGATCATTGGCCTAAGCGATTAGGCTAGGAACACGCTGACCAAGTGTGATAGCGTGGCCACTACAGTACTTCTCGCTTCAACACTACTGTGTTGCTACCTTAAAAATATGTCCCTAAGTCTCGGGTAAATTCTGCCGATAATTCAAAAGAATTCATGAAATTGTAATTCAATTAAATGTTTGAAAAAGATTTAAAATATTGCATGTCTCGTAATGGTCGAGACTCGAGACGTTTTTAGTTGGAGTTGACTAACTAAAACGTATATTATGTGATATTGAATGTACTGTAACTTCTTGTTGAAAATTCATGTTTCACAGTAATAATCTACACTTTTCATGCACTTATTCCATCATCATCATAAACCATCAGGTGATGATTTTATCGAATCCGGTCGTGTGAAACATAAATTAATAAAAGTGAAATAAATGCATGAAAAGTGTATATTATTAATTTATTACTGTGAAAAAGTATATGGTGTTGATAATTAACATAACCTCGTCGTGTTGTGATCAAGCAAAGCTTAAGCGGACCCTAAACGGTAATGCAGCATGACACGCATTTATATCATGCGCACTATCATGCGTGTTTTGTGGTCGAAAAATTACAAAGTACAGCACGTAGTTTGCATGTCATTCGCATCAATAAAATATGATCGTGCGTGCATGACAGCACAACGCATGTCATGCTGCATGATCGTCTAGGGTCCCTTTAAGAGCGTTTTCACACGAGACACGACACGACACTACAAAATGCGGTGACGACTCCGGGCGCCATACATTTCTATGAACCGTTTTCACACGGCACCGCACGACACACGATTTTGAGACGACAATCCGCTATGTCGTCACGTTTTTTGTCTACAGATAATATATAAATAAATTCTTTATTGAAAAATTGTTAAATAAATAATAAATCATAATCTAACAGCCTGTCAAACTGCATAGCGGTTTTCTGGCGAGCATTTATATTATAATAATTATCACTTGTAATTTACTAACATAGTCATAAGTAACATTGTGTTCTACTAACTCTATATGGATCTGTTCTATGGTCTGAAATAAACTGATATTATTATCATTATTATTATTATTACACCGCCATATTACATTTACATCATACCTAGTATTATAATATGGTAATAATTAACATTTAACATGGGCGTAGCGAGGTTTTTTTATACTATACATAAATAATAATATATTATGACTACGTTTTATAAAAAGCTTAACTATCAGCTTAGGACCCCAACAATTATATATGACATATTTTTAAGAAGTAATGGCTGGTTTACACGAATAAATTGCTTATCGAGGTAACAGCTAAATTTTAACTTAATTTTAAGTTATTAATTGCATGTAAACACAAAATTTAGTAGCAAGTAGCAAGTTCAAATTTAGATAAGTAAGTATAAAGTCATTTAAGTTAAAATCTTGTTGACTACTTATCTACTTAATACGTGTAAACCAGCCATAAGTGAATACGGTGTCGTCGCAGAAATCGTCGCTCGTGTGAAAACGTTCAAACGACAGACTGTGTGACGTCTGTCGTGTAATTTATATTTGTCTATGAATCGTGTCGTGTCGTGTCTCGTGTGAAAACGCCGTTAGACGTTCAAAAGATTTATTGATCCATAACATTATAAGTATTTAAAAAATACTGCGGTATTTACTAATCGCGTAGCGAGGAGATTAATTATTATCGTTACGTGATTAGTACTAAATACCCTAACATAAAAAAAATATATTAAAAGTATGTAAATTAAAACTCATTATTCAAATTCACATACTTTATTTTCTATAAAATATAACATTACAAAAAAAACTTAGATGATTGCCTCCCCGGGCATTGTTTATAATATATATTACATATTTATTTTGAGTTAGTTCTAAAAAATGAAACAAAACCATGTAAACAGTAAATATTTATTAATCATTATTTTCACATTTCATGTTCTAGATGTCCGTCGCTGTTTCGGACACAAATTCTCATTATTTTTCTTAAAGCAATTTTCACGACTCCAGTTGTTGGTGTAGTTCGCATTTTATCGGCATTTTAGCTTTTAATTCAACCAGAATATTTTCCAAAACTGCAACCTTCTTCTGCAGTCTTCTCCGCGACTCTCGACTTGCACGCAATTTCTTCAACCGTGTCGCCGAAATCTTTGTTTGCCTTTCTAGCTGAAAATAAATGGCAATTATTACGCCTTGTATAATATGTTTTTTTTTATTTTTATAAAAAACTTGATTAACAAGTTTTTAATTCAATCACCTTAAGTTGAACATCTCTCAACTCGCGCTCAAGATCACACTTTTTCACCTCGAGACAACTTTGTGGTTTTGTTGATACCAGCTTCTAAAACATAAAAAAAACATGGAGTTAAAAAAAAGGAGCAAAACAAAAAAAAAGCACCTGATATCTAATACGGAGCGTATAATTGCAGCATGACATACATTAACGTGACAGATTTAATTGTTGCATAACATGCCGATCTCAAAACAATCATGCGTGCATGTCATGCACATATTGCAGGACGAAAACTTGAACAACTTGTCAATCAATGTACAGCACGTAGTTAGCATGGCATTAGCATCAATTAATACAATAAACAATCATGCGGTTGGTTCCTTAAATAATCATAGATTTGGATTAATTATTTTACACTACTGATGTAACTACTAATTATGTTAAGATTATGAAGGAAGGAATGCAAACTATGAAGGAATATACTTAAAAACTTTTATTACAACTACCATGTTTTGGTTCAAATTTTCTTTGCATACTAGTCTTATTACATAAAAAAATATATGCATGAATTCTTACCAAACAACCAAACATACCTTTTTTGGCTGTCTTCTCTCTTGCAAAACATAATCAGCCTTTCTTTTCACTGTTCTTTGCACTGAAGCAATAGAAGAATCATTTGGAATTTCTTTCATCTGCAAAAATAATTACTTAGTTATTATTTATTAACACAAAAAAACTTAACATAAGTAATTGCAAAAACACAAAACCAATTACCTATTTGATTTCAGAATTTTGAAACGTTATAAAGTTTAATAATAAATAGTAAAATTAGTAAACTAAATGTTATTAAAAACAAACAAAATTATTTATTTTTTATAACAAAGATGCCACCACCACACTATTTCCCTCATCGCTTTGAAATCAAATTGAGCGCTTACATGAATTTGTTTTTCAGGAATAGTTCCAGGTTTTAAATATTTTCTTCTTTTTGAGGTAGTAAAAGATCCATCTTCAAAATGTATTGAACACACTTTTGAACTTCCTTTTGGCTGCCAGTTTGAACGTCCAGTTGCTGCCACCCATACACTCCGTGCATTGGGTTCGGTGGGAAAACTAAAAATAATAATTATTAACTATTATTTTAATGACTTTAGATCTAGTTGTTGGAAAATATTATTATTTTCCAACATAGTTGTTTAAGATCTAGTCATCTAAAAAAACTGTATTCTAGACACTTTGTTAACTAAGTAGCATAGAGATTTTTTTTCCTAAATCTTGGCCAGTTGTTTCATATTAATGAGGGAATTTCACACAACTCTACTAAAATATAATATATTGAATATCAGTTCGCTATTTACTTGGATTATGGATTATTACAAAATTAAACAAATAAATAAATATGTTCCCTACATACGGATTTTTTGGTTTGATCCATCCACGATGTTAGCTATGTAACAATACCTCAATAATAACAAAGACGACACAACACAATATTTTTAATTTATCCGGGAGATAATTTTGTCGACATGGCAATACAGCTTTCAATAATGATACGAGGTTTGAGGTTATGATAAATTACCTATTTCCGAAATTAAAGCAGACCTGTGTGAATTTGTTTAAGGAATTGTCAGAAACAAAATAAACACTCACTTTCATTCTAATTAGTACGTGAAACTCTAAGAAAAACAACATTTATAGCGGTACTTACGCATAAAACGTCAATCCAGGTATTTGTTGTTCGCTACGGCTCTTACAGCCAAGAATGGAACATCCCACCATCACAATCGAAGGAGTTTTCCTCGCCACTTAATATAATAACTCTTTTAAATTCTCCTTTTTCACTTTAACACAAAAAACAGTTAAAAATCACAGCGCGTCTATTTGTTTGGCAACTAATTGTCAACTGAACACAGTTGCCAAACAAAAAACCCGGCCATACCGAAAGGGACAAAAAAAAAGTCATGCGTCTCTTTCATACATTAGTTAATTTGTATTGAGCTATCACTTTCTAACAATTCGTGACGTCATCGCTATCCATCTAGAAGTAAAATATCTTTGTATCACACTATCTAGTAGTAAAATATCTTTGACGCTGACATAATAAAAACTTGTCAAACTGAAAACTGACAACTGAAAGAGTTTTGGCGGCCATGTTACTTTGAAACTTGTACTTTTTATTGTTGGCATATTGTTGGTGTGGTTTTTATTATTTTTTCCCAAATTGTGTTATTTGGGTTTTCGATGTTCATTATTGGTAAAATATTAGCCATTGAATATCCGTTATCGTACAAAAGTGCAAGTAAGATGTTGTCAAAACCAAAATTTATAATTCCTACTAGCTGTTGCCCGTGACTTCGTCCGCGTGGACTTTATAGTTGTTCCCATACATCGAATGAGTCGTTTACGCGCAAATCAAAAAAGTATATTGTGTGGGAATCGCAAATTTTTCCGGGACAAAAAACATTCCTTGTCCCAGATTCAAATTAGTATCTCTAATCTCCATGCCAAATTTCATCAAAATAGATTAAATAGTTTAGGCGAGAATCATAAAAGTTTATTGTGCGGGAACCGTATATTTTCCGGAATAAAAAGTATCTCTTGTCCTTTCCCGAGACTGAAAATATTGCCAAACCAAATTTCATCACAATAGATTGAATAGTTTAGACTTTAGGCGATAATCACAAAAGTTTATTGTGCGGGAACCGTACATTTTCCGGGACAAAATTAGTATTCCTTGTCCTTTCTCGAGACTCAAAGTATCTCCCATAAACTTATAATATACTGTCGGTATCTCCATACCAAATTCCATCAAAATAGATTGAAAAGTTTACAGTCAAATCATAAAAGTATATTATGCAGTAAACAGTAATTTTTCCGGGACAAAATGTATCCTATGTTCTTTTTCGGGACTCAAAGTATCATTATACCAAATTTCAGAAAAATGGGTCCAGCCGTTTACGCGTGATGTCGTGACCACGCGAAATATAACATTCCGCGCAGCTTCACCCGCGTAAATTAGATATTTCACAGACAAGTTAGTCCACAAAAAATAGCCTATGATCCTTCACGTGGTCTACTTCTTACCTGTGCCAAATAACAGAAAAATTGCTCCAGTAGTTCGTGAGATAAGCAATTTCAAATAATTTGCCCCGTTTTTTTCCACATTTTCCTCTATTTCTTCGCTCCTATTAGTCTTAGCATGATAAAATATAGCCTATAACCTTTCTCGATAAATGGGCTATCTAACACTGAAATAATTTTTAAAATCGGGACTAGTAGTTCCTCAAATAAGCCCTTTCAAATAATTTCCCCAATTTTTACCACATTTTTTCTCTATTTTTTCGCTCTCATTAGTCTTAGCGTAATAAAATATAGCCTATAGCCTTTCTCGATAAACGGGCTATCTAACTCTATAAGAATTGTTCAAATCAAAGCAGTAGTTCCTGAGATTAGCGCGTTCAAATAAGCCCTTTCAAATAATTTTCCCCCGTTTTTTCCACACTTTCCTCTATTTCTTCGCTCTTTTTAGTATTAGCGTGATAAAATATAGCCTATAGCCTTCCTCGATAATTGTGCTATCTAACACTGAAAAATTTTTTCAAATCGGACCAGTAGTTTCTGAGATTAGCGCGTTCAAACAAACAAACTAACAAACTCTTCCGCTTTATGATATTAAGTATAGATGTGACATTTGGTGTGAATATCGATAAATAGGGCTATTTCTTCCGCGAGTTTTAACTAAAACATCGTTATAATAACTTTATTATCCTATTCATTGGAATATCATCATGTCTTTTTCAAATTGAAATGTATCAAGTTTTACATTATTTTGCCTACTTTTGTAGCAATTATTGATGGTATTGTCTGGTATTACCGATAGTTGTCTACCCATACGCCATCTAGTTACTACAATAGAAACTGTTTGACAATCAAATTAAAAATATAGGAAAATCCCTCATTTATGACGCCTCCGTCCGCTCCGATTCCGATCCAGTGGATGCGCAGCTTTTAAAATCATGGTCTCTTAAACTCTGGTTAACTATTTAAAAAAAACCAAGTCCGTCTGTCAATGTCAAAATAGACATTACATTACAGATCAAATGTCATGCTCAATTCTCACTAAAGATAATTTGTATTCTGTGAATATGATAACTTTCTACTTTTCAGCACGTTTTTGTGTTATTTTATTTTCAAGCTGCAGTTTAATAACATAACACTCAGAAAAAGGTTAAGAAAAACGAATTTAAAATAACATTTTAAAGTTCAGTTAGTAGCACTTGCAGACTTTGCAACTCGCACGCATCTCTCACGGCACGACACACTTGAATTTAATTCGCGGTCTCTACTTCCTCTCAGATATTCTAGCATGGTGTATAGATTACTCTGCTTTACTCGCAGCGTTCATTCAATATCCAAGATTTCCAAAAGTAACAAAATGAATCTTGATAAATGCTACTTTAGATATATTGAGAACCAAGACAAGGTTGATATTTGTTTTATAATGAAAATTAAAGATACTACCAGACAGTTTAATCTAAATCGACATTCGTCTGAATCATTACAAACTTTATGTGGTCGTATTGCAACAAATGTGCAAAAGATATTGTGCAAAAAGTCTAAGAAAAAGGATTTAGTTGATGCCAATGTGGTTACTGTGAGCATGTTCGATGAGAATAAACATCCATTACCACAAGATATCTCTTGTTTGAGTATATTTGATTACAAGTCTAATATAAAACTAAAAATAAGTGAACAAGTTTTTGACATAGTTTTCAATGCACCTTGGGTAACAAGCTTAAGTTTACCAAAAAGTATTCTCGTGGGTTTTCCTGTGTACCCAGAATATTTTGAGACAATGTACACTGATAAAAGCAACTCTTCTTTTAATTGGTACAGAGGAAAAGGAAAGAATGATAAAGGACATGAAACTTCTGACATACACATAAAATGGGAATTTTTAGAGAATAGCTTTTATTATATTCCCAGATCAGAAGCTGTAGGTATGAAATTGAAATTAGAATGCATACCAGGTTAGTAAACGTTTGTTGTTTACAATAATATAATATTTGGAAATTTAAAATAATGGTATTGAAGTGTCTAGATTTTATGAATCAGTTAATCAGTTTATGTATATATTTAAGTATGTTTCAGGTAATAGTACTTGTGTGGGGCCAGCTGTAGAAGAAATATCAAAAAATGTTGTTGAAGCTGGGCCAGGTCATTGCCCCTTTGAGACAAGGCAGTTATTTACTTCATCAAAGCTAAATGATGAAAGGTTTAGTATTACAATAATAATAAGTATTTTTTTATGCTCACAAAAATTATACAACTAGTTGATGCCCACAATTGTCAATGATGTGCGTTGCGCCAAAATTCGTTTATCGCATGGGATAAGCATGAAGAGGTAGACAGGCAGACAGACCAACAGGCAGCTACACTTTCGCATTTATAATATTAGTATGGAAACTGAAAATATGGTGAATTTCTCTAACTCAAGGAAAAAATGTAAAGATGATAAGAATGGACTGATTATGAAAATGTATATTCATTATAGTTTTTCAGCTTTCGGTGTGTTTCTTACAATATACTAGCAGATTTATACTGTGACTCAGATTTTACTAGAACAGTTTTGCATCCATATTGTCCACCATATGCGCTTCACATTGATTACCGCAAGAATCTTTTACTCAAAGAGATTACTGGTATGTAATTTTATGTTCTGCACTCTTTTTAAAATAAAATAATATATATATTTTAAGTTATAGCAACCTAATTTAAGTTGTGCTATTCAGGTTACAATGCTGATGTTGTTTGCCTTCAAGAAGTGGGCAAGAAAATATTTCTTAACTGCTTAAAGCCATTCTTGGAATTTAATGGCCTTGATGGAGAATTTTATCAAAAGGGCAAAACAGTTTCTGAGGGTTTGGCTTGTTTTTATAGAAAAGACAGATTTAGGTAAGATGTGTGTTATTAACTTATTTATTTAATTGGAATAATATATATCTAAGTATACATATCTATATCAATATTCCAAGCAGATGCATAAAAATATTATAATCCAATAATTAGAAAGAGCTGTTTTGAAATAATAATACTTTGAATTTCAGATTGATAGAGGACAGCAGTATATTATTAGCTGATGCAATAAAACAAGAATCCTATTTAAAACCAATTTGGCACCACTTGGAAAGTAATGCACCATTAGTAGAAAGGTTACTAGATCGATCTACAGTGGCAAGTGCTTCAGTTTTACAATTTTGTGATTACCCAGATGAGGTACTGCTTATTGGCAATACTCATTTATACTTCCACCCTGATGCTGATCACATAAGATTGATACAGGGTGGTATTGTTATTTACTGGCTGCAGCACCTAAAGGATGATTTGCAGAAAAGGGTATGTA